>NW_028230988.1:0-20935 GCF_043228905.1 Azolla caroliniana | reverse complement strand
AAATTGATGGTTCTCAATCTGCTTATATAGCTGGCTCCTAAAGTTTCCTATCTATGTGGGATATTTCAAAATTCTATTTTCCTTATCTTCTCAAACTTCATGTCCACATAACTTGATATGTAGTTGTCTATTTTATATGTAGTAAAATGTGTTTTGAAGCTCTTGAGTACATCCATCTTTCCATATCAAGTCTCTAATCAAATCTAAAATAATTATTTCATTATTTTTTTTACATAGTTTTCATATCGTGTGTGAAAAACCACATGACATTCACCCCCACCAAACCTGCACATCCACCAACATGTGCCAATTGTAGTGAGGTTCCTCTTTTGATTATTCTACTTCATCGATGTTTCTTCTTTATACCTGAACTGCCGTTGCCATCCAAACCACCATATTCTTCGCTCACTCTTTGCATTTCCGTGGCTGGTTGCCATGGCTCCCTTTTCTCTTGTAGAGCATAATGCTTCATGCTTTGTGCATGTGCCACCTTCATCTCGACCATCTCCTTGGTCATCTAACTTTCTTTTATCATCCTTTCTTGTTCCATGCATGCCTTTCAAAGGCCTTATCGAAATACTATTGTTGAGTACTCTTAGTGGTTCATTCTTCAACTGCATGCTCATCTCGAGGTCCTTAAGTGAATACACTTCATGCTTCTCACTTTTTCTACTTTCGTGGTATACTTTGGAGTTGACCATGACTTGTTGCACGCACTAGTTTCAACCCTTGCTTCCTCATCGCCACCGTCCTTCTCTTGGTTCTTACATCGGTTAATGCCCAAGTCTCTCGAACGAGTGTGGAGGGATCCATACGCTTTCATAGTTTGTCTTTGTCATGCTACCCTTAGCCGCTTCGACCTTATGGTTGTCCACATTGGCTTTGGCTTTTGTTTCTTTGCCGCCATCTTCCAGCTCTTGGATCTTACATCAGTTAATGCCCAAGTCTCAAGAACTTTTGTGGGGAAAGTTTCTTCATGATCATCGTCTACCCTCTTCATCTTGACGTCTCCCTCTTCTTCGCATGTGTTAGCTTCGGTCTTCACTTCCTTGTCGCCACCTTCCATCTGTTGGGTCTCACATTTGCTTTCCGACGTATCTGCCCCAAGAATCTAGAACAAGTGTGGAGAAAGTCTTGACACGGCCATCCGCCATTGACTCGTCCATAGACACCTCTGACTCGATGTCGTTTTTCGTGGCTATCTCCTCAATCATGTCGGCCTCACACTTTTTTATCTCCCTTGATCATGCCAGCTTTGATGTTTCAGACATGATGCGTGTTTCGAAACATTTGTCTTCGCTTGAATTGGCATTCGCCACCCTCTATTCATTTGTTTCATTCTTCATCATTGTTTCTTTGCAAGACGAGAAGGTGTCTTGTTCCACATCTTCTCCCGTGGTGTTGTCGTACCGAACTTGGGCCTTCGTATTGGTCATATCATGACTCCACCTTTGTTGGGAGGTCTCTTCTTCCTTGATAACCATTTTAATCGGTTTTGGCTCCATTATATGATTCTCTTTGGCCTCAACTTGAAGCTTTAATTTCTCATATGCCTCGTTTATGAAGGCCTCTATGTCGAGTAACATCGAACCTTCCCTCTTCAAGCTCTCTTCTTTACGTCGTAGTTTGTTGTGGCTTCTTGTCCTCCTTTCACCATTCGTCTTGGGTTGTGTTGTTGTCGATGAGAATCTTGTCTTCCT
The DNA here is from genome assembly GCF_043228905.1 of Azolla caroliniana. Classification (NCBI taxonomy): domain Eukaryota; kingdom Viridiplantae; phylum Streptophyta; class Polypodiopsida; order Salviniales; family Salviniaceae; genus Azolla; species Azolla caroliniana. Next base: position 19,235 of record NW_028230988.1, on the reverse strand, counting down.
CTTATCGTGTAGTTGACATACTCTTTCCACTTTCGTCCAATCCTCGGTGAGGCCATTTGCACCATCGTCATCCTCAAGTCGGATTCCAATGGCTTTCCTTTCCTTTAGATCTATTGATTTTATGAACATTAGGACTTTATCCACCCCCACCAATCTTTGATCCCGCTCCGAGAGTTGTGCAAAGCGACACTCGAACTCAACGAAAGCATGCACGACACTTTGGTGGGTCTTTAATGATGATACCCATTGGTCAAACTCGTATAGGCTGCATCTCTTCGGCTCTTTGTATCTATATGTCTCCATGAGATATCCTCCTACCGCCTCATTTCACGTCAGGTTCACCAAAGATGTCACGAAAATACGAAGAGGATACGTGAACTTGAGGCAGGACCTCGGGGCCTTCGACTAGAGGATATCACATTTGTGCGTTTATATTTTTAACAATTAACAGAAATAAGAAATTAAATCATTTTCATTAACAAAGGAAAAGAAATTACAATATGTTCCAAGATTGGGATTTAGAAGTTTTAGGTTTACTAAGATTAATATAAAAGAAAAATTACGGGTTTGAGAGATATGGCTTCCGTTGGGAAAATTAGGGTTTTTGCGTGTTATGGCTTCCATAGGGAAAATTAGAATTAGGTTATACGAGAGATATCTCTTCCGTAGGGAAAATTAGGTTTTTTGAGTGTTATGGCTTTTGTAGGGAAAATTAGGGTTTTTGAGTGTTATGGCTTCGATAAGATAAGAGAGCTAAGAAGGAAAAGAAAATAAAAATAGAGAGAGAATGAGTGTTGGAAAAAAAATGGAATTTATCTAGGTTTCTTTGTTGATCCCTCCTTTCATGTTCCTTTGCCTCCCCACATTTAGTTACATGGCTTTTACCTTTAGTTGCATGCCTTCCACATGACCTTTATGCATGACCTCCACCTTTAGTTGCATTCTTTCCACATGACCTTTAATTTAATTTACTTTACTTTAGTTCAGTCGCATGATCCTATAATCCGTAAAGTTTGGCCCATGCTTTGATCCGTGCAGTCCGCGTTCGGCCTCATCCGTCTAGTCCGGTTCCGGTTCCATCGCCGGTTCCATCCGGTTGCCGGCTCTGTCCGATTTTCGGTTGCTGGCTTCGTCCAATCGCCAGTTGCCGGATTCGTCTAGTCGCCGGCTCCATCCGGTTTCCGGTTGCCGTCGTTCGGTTTCGGTTCAATCGCCGGTTCCATCCGGTTGCCAGCTCCGTCCGATTTCCGATTGCCGGCTCCGTCCATTCGCCAGTTGCCGGATTTGTCCGGTCGCTGGATCCATCCGATTTCCGGTTGCCATATCCACCCGGTTCCCGGTTGTCGGCTTTGTTGCCGGTTCTATACAATTGCCAGCTCAATCCAAATTCTAGTTGCTGACTCCATCCGATTTTCGGTACTATCACCGACCGGTTTGAGTTCCATCACCGGCCGGTTTGAGCAACTTAGCCACATCCGGCGACTTAGCCACATCTGTCCTTTTAGACAAAAGTAGCCCAAGCCCAACTATTTCTTTTGTGCTCTTAACACATAGATGAAAACTGATGGTTTTCAATCTGCTTATATAGCTGGCTCCTAAAGTTTCCTATCTATGTGAGATATTTCAAAATTCTATTTTCCTTATCTTCTCAAACTTCATGTCCACATAACTTGATATGTAATTGTCCATTTTATATGTAGTAAAATGCGTTTTGAAACTCTTGAGTACATCCATCTTTCCATATCAAGCCACTAATATAATCTCAAATAATTATTTCATTATTGTTTTTACATAGTTTTCATATCGTGTGTGAAAAACCACATGACAACGGAAATGGCAAAGGATGCACATTGGCACACCGCAATGGAGGAAGAGATGCATGCATTTGAGAAGAATGAAACATGGGACCTGGTTGACGCACTGAAGGGTGTGAGGCCGATCAGATGCAGGTGGGTGTACAAGGTCAAGTACAACACCGATGGTTTCGTCAACAGGTACAAGGCCCGACTGGTGGCAAAGGGCTATGCACAACAACCCGGCATCGACTACGATGAGACGTCTGTGTTTGCTAGTGGTAACCGCGGCAAAGGGGTGGCCATTACATCAAATGGATGTAAAGAATGCATTCCTACAAGGTGAGCTTGAGGAACACGTTTGTTGTTTGCCTACTGAAGAATTCCCTCTATGGACTTAAGCAAGCCCCGCATGCCTGGAACGTGAAGATCATGCAGTGTCCGCGTCAGATGGGGTTTGCCACGTTGAGCTCGGACTCTTCAGTTTTCTCTCCGGCAAAGTCAAAATGGGCCGATAATTATTTTACTTTATGTTGATGATTTAGTCATTGTCGGCACCAACCTAGAGGAAATCGGCCATGTGAAGGCCCAACTAGCGCCATCATTCGACATAAAGAACCTAGGGGACCTTCATTACTTCCTCGGGATCGAAGTGATTTGCACTCCCGAAGGCATACTAATCAGCCAACGACATTATGTGTTGAGTATGCTCTTCATGTTCGGTATGAAGGAGTGAAGGCCATGTGAAGGCCCAACTAGCGCCATCATTCGACATAAAGAACCTGGGGGACCTTCATTACTTCCTTGGGATCGAAGTGATTTGCACTCCCGAAGGCATACTAATCAGCCAACGACATTATGTGCTGTGTATGCTCTTCAAGTTCGGTATGGAGGAGTGAAAGTCTGTCTCAACTCCTCTTGATAGGAATGTGAAGCTTTGCCCCTACTCCGGAACGACATGCGACTCGAAAAGGTTTCAACAAATAGTTAGAAGCCTTATATACTTGACCATCACCAGGATGGACCTCAGCTATCCGGTCGGCTTGATTATTCAATTCATGGCACATTTGACCGTCAAGCATCTTCAGTGCACATAACGAATACTCAGGTATGTCAGTGGCATTAAGGACAAAGAATTGTTGTATCGAACCAGTACTGCCAAATAATTGGTTGGCTACACAAATGCCAATTGGGCCGGAAACGCCACCGATCGTAGGTCTATATCGGGCTTTGTGTTTTCACTTGGAAGCACCATGATCGTATGGAGCAACAAGAAGCAGCCGACAATTGCATTGTTGAGCACGAAGGCCGAGTATCAAGGAGCGGTTGTCGCGACGTACAAAGCCATATGGCTCAAGAGGCTACTGAAGGATCTGCAAATAGAGGTGTCTGATCCGACAATGATCTATTGTGACAAACTCAACAACATCCAACTGGTAAAGAACCCCATCTTTCAAGCCCAGACCAAGCACATTCACGTGCACTATCATTCTGTCCGCGATCGAGTACTCTCCGGTGAAGTCAAAATGGTGTATGTTTTGAAAGATCAGGAAATTGCCGATATGTTCACTAAACCCCTTGGCCTAGACAAGTTGCGGAAATTTTCGAGTGCGCTTGGTTTGCATCACCTCAACGTGCTGAACTTGAGGGGGAGAAAGGGGAGGAAAAGACGGGAAGCCGAGGTGGATGAAGAGTTCGACTTTGGATTGGCAGAAGCCGAAGACAGATACAAGGGACGCGCCGAAGCCAACTGAACAAGGGTGAGGTAAAATCAAGAAGGGCAAAGAGGACAACACCAAGACATGGTCGGATGTGGTCAAGGGCCTAACGACATACGACATATCATAGACAACCGATTTGGTTGAATGGTTTGATTCAGACGAACCGAATACATGAAGGTCGGGCAGATGAGAAGGCAGCCGAAATCGACGCCGAGATGAAGAAGTCGATGGGTCGGGGGCCGCCAGTACTACGATAGCAAGGTAGTTGACAAGGGACTTACGAGCAGAAAAGTCGACTGAAAGGGTCGAGATGCACGGAATCGGAGGGGTCGAAAAGCAAAGGACTAGAGGGATCAAGGAACACAGAACAGAATTGGACGAGGAGCGCAAGCAAAGCGTGGAGACACTAGGAATAGTCGGATGCTGACTCAAGGAGAACCTCAAGTTGAGCTTGAAGGGGACTGTTGAGTGAGCAAGCTTAACTTGAGCTGGATCGTCTGAAGAATGTAAAGAATATGCGGAATAATGCTCAACCACAACCGAGTCTTCAATCACTTCATTGAGAATTACAAACACGGAAATGGGAATGTGGAGATAGATACATGTATACACAAAACACTGTAAACAAGAGAGTACACAAGATGTTAACGCGGAAAACCCTAAGAGGGAAAGCTCACAGGAGCCCAAAGACTCCAAGCTATCACTATGTCAAAAGAATACAAAAGGAGGGCACAGAGGCAACGACCTCGTGCTCACTCTCTTCGCCTGGCAGCGGTTACCACAGAGAATCACTCTCTCTCTCTCTCTCTCTCGCACTCTCTCTCTGTTACGCTCTATACAACCATGGCCTCAATGCACCATCGTCTAAAAGTGTTTGCCCTAGGTCATATTTATACTAATATGACATTAGGACTATTTACAAATATAGCCCCAATGGACTCTCAGAAAACATATTTACATATATGTCACTTCATCCGGTGAGAGGTTCTCACTGGGCCTGCATCATCCGGTTCTCACCGGGTTTTCCTTGCCGGGTAAACATCATCTGGCTCTCACCGGGCCTTCATCATCCCATCCGGAGGGACCGAAATCCTAACAAAGAAGCCATGAATCGGATCGGATTGGACCAATCGGTTAGGCCTGGATCGGCTAAAGAAGTCGGGAGCCGAATCAGATGGACATCGATCGGGGAAGCCGAATCGGTCGGAGCCGAAAGGCTGTTTGAAAGATATTTCGTGAAGGAATATTATTTGGGAGTTAGTGTAAGGGCTCATTTATGAGCATTCAAGTACTGATGGTACTTGTGTCAATCCCTTTAAGGACTTGTATAAAAGTGCTCTCTAAGCACATTCGATGTACAAAGTGTTTATTATTTTTTGAAATAAGTTTATGTTCTACTCTCTCTCTGTCTCTCCCGCATACTCTCTGTGCATTTGAAGCTTTCCATTAAACCTACATATTGTATATTGCTATCTGTCTGAGCCAGTTGTGTCTACACTTCCGCACCTAACTCTTTTTAGAGTAGTCAACCGGTTCATGAGCAACCTTGGAAAAGAGCTTTCAGCCGCGATAAAATGGATATTTCGGTACTTGAGACGCACCTCGACTGTGTGCCTCCAATTCGGTTCGGGTAACCCCACATTAGAAGGATTCACTGATTCGGACATGTCGACTGATGAGGATACTAGCCAGTCCACGTCCGGATATGTGACAACATTTGCAGGGGGAGCCGTTTCCTAGTAGTCAAGGCTGTAGAAGGTTGTGACTCTGTCAACCACAAAAGCCGAATACATGGTTGCCGTCAAAGCTAGCAAGGAAGTTATATGGATAAAGGCGTTTATCAGAGAAGAATTCAGACTCTACTGCAACAACCAAAGTACCATCAACCTTGCGAAGAATGCCGCCTACCACTCGAGGACCAAGCACATCCAGAGGAGATACCACTGGCTTCGTGAAAGGGTAAGAGACAAGAACTTTGCTCTGATGAAGATCCATACGAACGACAATGAATCCGATATGCTAACAAAGAGGCTATCGACAGAAAAGTTGAATGTGTGCCGGCAAAGGGTTCGATTGACAAAGCAACCCATGTCGGATTGAAGGGGGAGTTGTTGGGAAAAACGGTCCTTTCGGATGGGAAGAGCACAAGTCGAATCGGATGGAGTTAATAGGCAACTCGACAAGTGTATATGAGTACAAATATAGATAGGGCAAGTAGTTAGGTGAATATGGTTGATCATTATTGTTGTACAAGAGATAGTTGGTTGTTGCCATTATAACTAAGAGAGAGAGAGAGAGAGAGAGTTGTTACTCTGCCACTGTCTATCAGACAAAGGATAGCCCAAGGTCATTGCCTTGAACCTTCTCGTTGTACTCCTCCTACCTTAGTCATTTTGTTTGGAGTTTGTTGACTCTCGTGATTTTTACCTTTCGGGCTTTCCACGTTAAAATCATGTATCTCTATACTTGTGTCCTTTGTCTTGTCTATTTTCTTATTATTCTCAATCTTTGCACCCGCATACATATACGTACTAACCCGTTGTGGCCGGATCAATTCTCGACATCTTTTGCCTTTAAAAATAAGAGCACTTTGCTAGAGTCCAACATTATTTGGTTGAGTACAAATAGTCGTGCAAATCTTTATTCAAATTCATGGAAAGTCCCATTTGTACTCAACTTTTTGTTGGAAGACTCCACCCAATCCATTAAATCCTTCTTCATCATCCAGGATGAGTCATAAAATCCATATTCCTGAAGTAAGGCTTGTTCAAAAGTTCTCCAGTCTTGGCTTGCAACTTGTATCTCCAAAACTTGAGAGTAAAGGCTTGAAGTAGCAACCCTTGAAGAGCTTGTCACTAGCCTCGCCTAGGAAATTCCTTTTTTACACATTTCAGTCTTGTAGATTTTAAGATATTGGGTCACTTCCTTCCCATTGAAGCAACCAATGGCATCCACGATCCTTTCAATGGCCTTGTCAAGGCTTGTGACGTTGTCTCTCTCTTGAAGAATCTAGTCTATCATCCTAGTCATTGCTTGGGCTAGATTATCACTAGAGTCTCTGGCTTTTGAGGTTCCATCCATTCTCCCCTGCCACTCTTTTGCGTCGGGTTTACCAAAGATGTCGTGAAGTTTTGCGCATGCATTTGCTACTTGAGCAGGACCACGGGGGTCTTAGACCAGGGAGTCGGAGTGAAGGAGAAGACCAGAGATGCACCTTACTGAAGAAGCTCCTCGTCAAGTGCTCATACTCCTCAAGCTTTCACTCGCCGAGTGTTCACACTCTTGTCAATTGTTAGCACTCATCGTGCTTTCTTACACTCAACAAGCATTCACTTGTTGTCCTTTTGCGCTCATTAACCTTTCAGACAATAGGCATTCCACTTGTCAAGAAACCTAGGGTTTCAGCATGATTAGTGTGATAACATGTGTGAAGATTAACACTACTTTAAGGGATTAACAAGAGATTAGGACAATTAACGAGGAAAACAATGAGAGATCCCTTTAGAAAATTAGAGTTTACAAATTTCGGCTACTGGTTTATCACCGTGGGAAAAATTACAAAGGATTGGTTTACAAAGGTAATAATTAAAATGGAAGAGAAAGTAAAATCTTGTGAAAATGATTCATAAGTGAAGAGTTAGTATGAATATCGGAGAAAGAAATTCCCGAGTTTGGTGATTCAACGATCAACAGCGTAGTTGTCGTGATGTGGTGCATCAACGTCGAGAAAAAGTTGGATAGTTTCTTCAATGGCGGTTTCATCGGCATTCCGATGGTGGTTCTCGAAGGTTTGGCATCCTATCTTAGACGTAGAGCATTTAACATGATAGTCGGTCATTGAAGGGAGGGCGAAGTGGCATGGGAACACTTAACCGTCTTCGAGACGTGACCAACAGTGCAAGTCACAGTTCTAGCAGCCCACTTGACTCGCCTTCGTTGGTCTTCGTTTTGCATCTTTGTTGTAATTAGTGATTTAATTTGTAAAAACCACCGGATTCGTGGCGTCAAACGGAGTCGTTGTATAAAACCCATTTTTTGTATCATAAATCTTGTACATTCTATTTTGCTAAAAATTGTAGTCTTAATCTCATGCTTAGTCCTTATTCGTGAGTTGACTATCATGTTGATCTAAGGGTTAGCGGTCGGAAACCCTAATATCGTCGGCAATTTGTAAGCCGACGAAGTTGAAACCTGCCAAATCGGAAGATGATGCTCGGAAGCCGCTGAGGGACAAAAATAGATGGGCCCATAAAGCAGAACACCTTCACCATCTGACTCCCCCGTGACCCCAGTAATTTCCGTGACATTATTGCTTGTTGTTGATGTTGTTCCTTCACACTCTCTTGATTTCAATGCAGTCTCCCCTTAGGCATCCCTTCCCTCTCTTTATATAGGCGCTGGCATGTATACAATGTATGTAACGGGGCATGACATGCATGATCGCCATTTGGCGCACATGTGTTACATGCGATGAATGACAGTTATCCAATTCACCCTAGTTCCCATGTATGGCAATAGACCTAAGCCATAAGTATCAGGATAAGAATATAATTATATAATGTTGAGAATCAAACTCAACTTCCCTATGGCGTGAGCACATCCTAAGACTACAAGTGTGTGGACACACCCCCACCACTATGTAACCATAGATTGACACACGCGTGATATTCGTGATATTCTCCATGCGCAATATTCTTAATATTCGAGAATACAAAATGGCCCCAAGAATATTAAAAACCCATTCGTTTTGCAAAATATATATAAAATATTTATTTATTTATTTAAATAAATTTATTTCACCAAAAAAAGAACAATTATTCATTAATAGATTATAGCGTCAAGAGAGATTATGAAACTTATTTTAATTAATCAATTTTTTTTATTTTTTAAAAAAAACAAATACTTATAACTTATAAGTTATACATTTATTATAAAATTTTAGTTATACTTACAAATATGATTAGTATGAACTTTGAAGATATGATTAGTGTGAAGTACTATTTTTAATGTCAAAATAAAAATATCCATAAATTTTGAGGGAATAAAAAGTGAGAAATTAATGAGCCTTTATTTTATTTATTAAAAATAAAACGAATACATACTTATAAGTTATAAGTTATGCATTTATTATAAAAATTTAGTAGTGTCAATTCCCCAAGTCCCTCTTTTATTATCCCTATTTATTGTCAAATTCCTTTTTTTTATCCTAGGAAATTAAAAAAGACAGAGATTTTTTTATTTTTTTTTGAGTTAAACGAATACTTGACCACCCATTCATATTCGTATTCGTTTGCATTCGAATGGGAAACCCAACGAATGCGAATATGTCAATCTATGTATGTAACATAACTAATGTGTCATAAGACTTAACTTCCCCACTTTTCCAAGAGGTAGGTGTAGTAAGAGAGTGTAGTGAGAAAGTGACCATATAAGCACCTTCTCCTCTCATTTGTAGTTGTTAGTTATCATTTTTCTTGTGAACACAATCTTCTATTTTGTCTACTGTGTGTCAACTCTCTCTCTCTCTCTCTCTCTCTCTCTCTCTCTCTCTCTCTCTACTATGCATTTGAGAACACATGCAATCTTGGAGATATTAAGTGTTGGGTCCTCAAGAAATATCTTTTCGACACTTTGGTGACACCGGTTCTTCTCTATGGGGTGGAAGTATGGGGCGGTAGCATCCCTAAATCTATGTGGAAAGAGTTTGAAAATGTCCAAAAACATTTTCTTACAAAGTTTCTATAAGTTAAGAAACAAATGTCGTACACCCTCCTCCTCCTTGAGACGGGATCGCTTTCCATTGAGATCATGGCCATGGAAAGGGTTGTTGAATACATCCTTAAGGTTCAAAAAAGTCCCTCACATCGACTTCCTAGAATTGCGTGGGAAGCAATCAAAAAGATCCAAAAGACGCATAAAAGCAAAATTTTGTGTTCCGGTTGGATGCAAGATATAGAATAATGGTTTGGTAGATGGGATGCGAGACACTTGCTTCATGATGCATCATTAGATTCCTTTGTAAATGAGGCCTTCTTGCAATGCCAATGTATCATGACATGGGACAAATGTGGAGGCTCACGCTTCCACATTATACTACACATGTTGCACCTAACTACAAAACCATATTCTTTGCGGAACGGGGAAATTGTACACATCAATACATGTTAGAGTTCATACCGTTATCTGCCATCGAACCATTGCTTCCATGCGACTTAGCTCACATGCATTGCAATGTCAAACAGGGCATTGGGGCACAAGTGATGAGAGTGGTCGGCTATACTCATCTAGACTGCGCCGAGTGGTATGATGAACTACAACATTCTTTACAAATCGGCAATGTTGATTCGACTCGAAGGGTACACAGATACTGATTGGGCTAGCTACAAAGCCAACTGACGATCAACTTCGAGCTTCATATTTTCAATCGACAACATAACCATATTATGGAGCAGTAAGAAGCAGTCAATAGTCACACTATCGAGCTAGAGGCCTAATACATGGGCATTGTTGCCACATGTGAAACCATATGGCTTAAGGGGATTTTGAAGGATCTGGACGTCTCCATCAAAGATCCATTCCTCCTATACTGTGACAACCTAAGCAGTATTCATCTGGCTCATAATCCTATTTTTCACATTCGGACTAAGCACATCAAGGTGCATTATCACTTTATCCAAGAATGTGTCCTCGCTGGAGATGTCAACCTGCAACATATCGGCACGAACCTTAAAACGATCGACATCTTTACGAAAGCCATTGGACCCTGTTAACTCTTACGGCCGGACAATGGCCTAACACAAGGTGTCTACGGAAGACACTTCACCAAAGGGTGTTACGGCAAGAGGATTAGGCTCAACGATTAATCCGACTTAATTAGGTTACTTAGCAAGATCGTCCTTAATAATCACACGCGTAAGATATAACAATGAATGCAGAACGGCAATTAACATAGAGAGATAAAAACACTAAGCTTTATTAATTATCCGCTGAACATTACATTGCATCCGGGCCTTTAAATAGGTTTCTGGTTTGTAGTACAAAACGGTGTCATCCGCACCTGTTCGGGATCGGTCCGGATCCGGAACGGCATACTGATTCCGGTCCGTCCGTCCACACTAATAGCTTACTTACAACCATTCCTTAATAATTAAATAACTCCTTCGTTACACACTCTGGACTCCTTTGTCGGCCGGTAACACATGGCATGCCCGTGGGACAGTACCTTGTACGTCGAATCCACCATCTAACCCTTGCTATTCTTCGTCCAAAATATCCAGAATTCTTTGTTCTAGAGTCTCCAATGGTTCATCTGGAATTGGTCGTCGTTGTTGTTGTGGTTGTTGTTGCTGCTCCATTGATGGCTGTTGCGAATGGTCCTTTGCTGGCTGCTGCGGTTGCTCCTCCGTTTGTTGCTCGGCATTTCCGTCGTTGCTCCCTCCATCGTAGTGGTCTCCGGTTGACTGGTGCCGGCCTGGCCCTCGGCCGGCGACGGTTCCTCATCACTAAGGTTAACCGTTGCCGCTTCCCGTGCTTTTTCTTCCCGAACCCGGGACCGTTCGTAGCTTTCAAACTAGATTTGAGCGTCCAACCTATCATCGTCTAGCTGAGCTACGAGTTGCCGGACCTACACCAGTTGTTCATCCGCCAGGACTTGGAAGTCTTCAGCCAGCTTGTCCCGTATGGCGGTGAAGTCCTCAGAAGTCAACGTGTAACAATCATCTCCTTCCTTCCGCCGGTTTGCCACGTCTACCCGTAGCAATTGGAGTTCCGCCATATTTTGAGCCCACTTTGTCCACCATCTTACGGAGCTTTCGTCAATCAAGGGTTTTGTCTGATTTAGCCATGCCCGGAGGATGCACTGAATCCGGCCCGTTTCCATGTGCGATTTGATCTCCGCAGCTTGCCATTCCTCCTTCAATTGCTTGATGATTTTGACGTCGTCTTCCGCCTGCTCCTTGTAATGTGTCAATTGCCTTCGATATGTGCTTTGTAATTTTTGCAATACCGTTGACGCTCTCTCCCTTTCTTCCTGTTGCTGACTCTGGAGCTCCATCCGGACCTTCTTCGCCTCGTCCAACCGTCTTGTATTTTCTGCTCGTTCGTCGGCGAGCGCCGTCGCGACCTGATCAACTTCCTTCCTGAGCTCAGTCATCCTTTCCTTATGCTCCGTTTCCAGCCATTTGTAGTCCCGGTGCAGGTGCTCAAAATCATCTGTCTTTTGCTTGAGCCATACGTTGATCTGTCGACGGGCCCAATCCTCGCGGTCCTTCTGCTGGCGGAGCTTCTCCTTTAGCCGTTCAATTTCCGTTTCTGCCGTCTTCCGCAGCTTGTCCTTTTCCTGCAGCACTTTGTCTTTTTCCTCCCTTAGCCGGTCGTAAGCTTGATGGCCTTTCCAGAGGCTCTCCTCTACCCGGCGGAGGTTCTCAGCAGTCTTCTTTAATTCTGCTTCAGCCGTTGTCTTCAATTCCCGTTCACGGCTCCTTAGCGCTTCTTGTGCGCCAAGTTCATCTCTCAATTCCGCAAGCTCCTGGGCTTGCGCCGCATCTCTCTCCGGAACGGTTTCCGTTGCCGGGGTCTTATTAGTATGTACAGGTTGGTCTGTTTCTTTATTCTGTACACTTACCGGAGTCACCGGTGATTGGATCTGTGTTGCCGTTAAGGCCATTTTGGCCATTTCTGCCGTGACCTGATCCAAGTCTTTTTCAAGGCACCGGATTCTGGACCGGGCCATCTCTAGTTGTTCGGTTGTGACGAGCAATTGTTCACTTTGCGCTCGTTCTTCCGCCTCAATATTGTTGGGAGACAGGTCCCTCCGGATGGGAAGGGTGAAGAACAGTGTCGATGAACAAACTCGGCTACGGAGAGCCGGATGAGGAGTACCTGGCTACGAAGAGCCGGATGGTGCAGACCCGGTATGAACCGGATGAGTAGTACCCGGCTACGGAGAGCCGGATGGTGCAGACCCGGTATGAACCGGATGAGGAGTACCCGGCTGCGGAGAACCAGATGAAGAGACATATTCGTAAATATGTTTTCTGATAGTCCACCGAGGCTATATTTGTAAATAGCCGAAAAGTCATATTAGTATAAATATGACTTAGGGCAAATTAGTAACTATAGTTGTTGTTGTCATTCTTGTGTGTGCAAGAATAGAGAGTGTGCGTAACTGTACACAGAGAGAGAGAAAGAGGTCGTTGCCTTTGTTGTAACCGCCGCCTGTGGCGAAGATCGTGAGCACGAGGTCGTTGCCTCCGTGAACTCACTGTTTGTACATTCTTACATAGTGACAGTTTGCAGCCTGTGGGCTGCCGTGGTTTTTTCCCCTAGTTTGGGGTTTTTTCCACGTAAACCTCATGTGTATTTTCTCTCCTTTGTGTCGTGCATTTGTTTCTCGTTTTTCTGTGCATGAAAAGAATCTCGGTTGTGGCCGAGTGTTGGACATAAGAAGCGTTGAGTTCCCGTCAATTGGTATCAGAGCGAAATCGACACAGAAAATGGACGAATCGTTTGGCGGCATGTTCAAGCTCACCGGCTCCAACTATTCAGTGTGGAAGTCGAAGATGAGGGACATGCTCGTGGTTAAAGACCTCTGGCTGCCGATTCAGTTCGGGGACAAGAGACCGGACAAAACCGACGCCCCGATATGGGAGGTGATGCACATGAAGAAAACGGCGTACATACGGTGCTTCATCGACATGAGCCTATACAACAACTTCAATGAAGAGAGCAAGGCTCATGAACTCTGGGAGAAGATTGGCATAATGTTTCAAAACAAAAATGTTGTTAATCAGGTTTCGGTATTCCGGAAGCTAGTAAGAGTCCGGTACCAAGATGGCTCCAACATGGCGGAGCACATGAATGCCTTCCAGGGGCTGATACACCAGGCAACGTCATTGGAAGTACCTCTCGCCGATGAGGTACTAGCGCTACTCCTGCTCGGTTCCCTCCCGGATAGCTGGGAGACATTGATTGTCACTTTGGGCAACGCCGGACCGGAAGGAAAACGGTTATCCCTAGCAAGAGTAAAGTCGAGCTTGCTAGATGAGGAGGCGCGTCGGAAGGATAAAGATACGAGCTCCGACTCCAAAGCGCTCCTTACCGAATCGGAACGCGGAAGACATAGAAACCGTAGTCCCCAGAACCGGGAAAAGTCGGGACACGGTCAAAGTCAAGGGGGAGGCCTAATTGCTTCTATTGCGGCAAGCCGGGACACTTCCAACCGTCGGCACTTCCGTAAAGACAAGGAAACCGACGGTACTGATTCGAAGCAAACCCCGGACCGGAACGGTAAAGACCGGAGGGGGCCGGACCGGAAGGGAACGACGGCAATCGTGGCAAGTGAAGAAGAGTTGATGCTCATCACCGAGGAGTGTGAGATAAACCTTGCCGGTGACGAGATGACCTGGGTGGTAGACTCTGAAGCATCGTTCCACCTTACCCTGGACCGGAAATGCTTCTCATCCTACTCAGCCAGTGACCACGGCTCTGTCTGGATGGGGAATGAAGGTACATGCCGAATTGTCGGCATAGGAGACGTGTGGCTGTCAACACCAACCGGATGCAAGTTGCTGCTGAGGGATGTCTGACACGTTCCGGAGGTTCGACTGAACCTGATATCAGCCGGTCGGCTAGATGATGAGGGCTACACGGGTAGCATCCGGAACGGCGTCATGAAGTTCAGCAAAGGGAGCCTGATTGTGGCTCGGGCCCGGAAGGTAAACACACTGTACCTGATGAATGCCTGGTTATGCCCGGAAGAAGTGAACGTGGCTTCCAACACTGCCGGTGAGTTGTGGCATAAGAGGCTGTGTCATATGAGCGAGAAGGGGATGAAGAGGCTTGCAGACGACAACCTCATTCCAGTGAAGAACGTGCACTTAGAGAAGTGCATTGATTGTCTGGCCGGTAAGCAAAACCGGACCTCCTTCTGACCAAGGCCACCGATGAGACGGAATGCACCACTAGAGTTGGTGCATACAGATGTGTGTCAAGTAGACACGAAGTCACATGCCAGAGCGCAGTACTTCGTGACGTTCATAGATGACCACAACCGGAAGCTGTGGGCCACACCGTTGAAGACAAAGGATCAGGTGTTATCCGTCTTCAAAGAGCTCCACGCGAGAGTGGAAAGAGAAACTGGCCGGAAGCTGAAGGCGGTTCGAACAGATAACAGAGGAGAATACCGGGGGCAGTTCGAGGAGTACTACCGCTCGAAGGGAATCCGGCTCGAGTTTACTGTGCCGAAGACGCCGGAACTAAACGGACTAGCCGAGAGGATGAACCGGACCATAATGGGGAGGGTCCGGAGTATGCTAGCGCATGCAAAACTACCCAAGAAGTTTTGGGTTGAGGCATTGTCGACGGCGACATACGTGATAAACAGATCACCCTCAGTACCCTTGGACGGAGACACGCCACAGAGAGTATGGACCGGTAAGGAAGTGTCCTACCGGCATCTGAAGGTGTTCGGGTGTCTCGCGTACGTGCATGTAGCAAAGGACAGGAGAGGAAAGTTAGATCCAAAGACCCGTCCATGCATATTCCTCGGTTACGGTGACGATGAGTTCGGCTACCGAGTGTGGGACCCGGTCGACAAGAAGGTATTCCGGAGTCGAGATATTATCTTCATGGAGGACAAGACGCTCGCCGACTGGGAGTCGGAGAAGAAGATAATGAACTCCAAGTCGACCGGTAAGGATCGACTCTACGATGAGCAGACCCAACCGGCGAGAGACCGGTTAGCACTCGAAGAACCAACCGGATACGGTGAGGATACCGAACCGGCAGAAGAAGAAGTAGAGGAAGCTGAGACCGGAACCGGCCTAGACCCCGAATCGGATTCGGATGAAGAGCAAATGGAGGAGCCGGCTACCGAAGCCCAAAGACGGAGATATCCTCTCAGAGAGAGAAGGGCCCCCCAGAGATTTCCGGATGCAGAGCATGTTCTGCTGATCGATGAGGGGGAGCCGGAAAGCTTCAAAGAAGCGAAGGATGACACCCACAGCCGAAAATGGTTAAGTGCCATGCAGGACGAGATGGATTCCCTGCATGAGAACCATACGTATGAATTGGTGGAGTTGCCGAAAGGAAAGCGGGCACTTCGAAACAAGTGGGTGTACAAGTTGAAACCGGGAGATGCTGGAAACCCCCCGAGATACAAAGCCAGGATCGTGGTGAAGGGGTTCCAGCAGAAGAAGGGCATGGACTTCGATGAGATATTTGCCTCGGTAGTAAAGATGACCTCCATCCGGACGGTGCTGAGTATAGCGGCAAGCATGGATCTTGAGGTAGAGCAGTTGGACGTGAAGACGACATTCCTTCACGACGACCTCGAAGAGGAGATCTACATGCAGCAACCGGAAGGATTTGTGGAGAAAGGGAAGGAGCACCTGGTATGTTGGCTGAAGAAGAGCCTGTACGGACTAAAGCAAGCTCCCCGACAATGGTACCGGAAGTTCGATTCCTTCATGACCGATCAAGGGTACCACAAGACGCAGGCCGATCACTGCGTGTTTGTGAAGAAGTTCGAAGGAGGCGACTTCTTGATACTCCTCCTGTACGTGGATGACATGTTGATCGTCGGATGTGACCAAGTCAAAATACGGATGCTGAAGAAGGCTCTCAGCCGGACCTTCTTAATGAAAGACTTGGGTCCGGCAAGACAGATGCTGGGGATGCATATCATTCGGGACCGGTCAAAGAAGCAATTATGGCTGTCACAGGAGAAGTACGTGACAAAGGTGCTTCACCGGTTCAACATGTCAGAAGCAAAACCGGTCGGATCGACACTTCCGGCAAACTGCAAGCTATCCGGTAAGCAAAGCCCGAAGATGAAAGCAGAGAAGGCGAATATGATGAAGATTCCATATGCCTCTGCCGTCGGGAGCTTAATGTACGCAATGGTTTGTACCCGACCGGACATAGGATACGCAGTCGGAGTGGTGAGCCGGTTCATGAGCAATCCCAGCAAGGAGCACTGGAACGCGGTCAAATGGATACTCCGGTATTTGAAGGGCACTTCAAACATGTGTCTCTGATTCGGCTCCGGGAAACCTCAACTTGACGGTTTTACCGATTCGGACATGTCGGCTGATGTGGATACCAGCCAGTCTACATCTGGGTATGTAATGACATATGCAGGGGGAGCTATTTCGTGGCAGTCGAGGCTGCAGAAGACAGTTGCATTGTCAACAACGGAGGCGGAGTACATGGCAGTCGTGGAAGCCGGCAAGGAAATATTATGGATGAAGGACTTCACCGGAGAGCTCGGTATCCGGCAAGATGAATACCGACTCTATTGCGATAGTCAAAGTGCCATCCATCTTGCTAAGAATGCGGCCTACCATTCCCGGACGAAGCATATCCAACGGAGGTATCACTGGATCCGGGAAAGAGTAGATGACCAGGAGTTCGCACTGACGAAGATCCACACGGCAGAGAACGGGTCAGATATGCTGACCAAAGTGCTGACACCCAACAAGCTGGCCACATGCCGGAAGAGAATCGGACTGGTAAGACACCCCATGCCGGAGTGAAGGGGGAGTTTGTTGGGAGACAGGTCCCTCCGGATGGGAAGGGTGAAGAACAGTGCCGATGAACAAACTCGGCTACGGAGAGCCGGATGGTGCAGACCCGGTATGAACAAGATGAGGAGTACCCGGCTACGGAGAGCCGGATGGTGCAGACCCGGTATGAACCAGATGAGGAGTACCCGGCTGCGGAGAACCAGATGAAGAGACATATTCGTAAATATGTTTTCTGATAGTCCACCGAGGCTATATTTGTAAATAGCCGAAAAGTCATATTAGTATAAATATGACTTTGGGCAAATTAGTAACTATAGTTGTTGTTGTCATTCTTATGTGTGCAAGAATAGAGAGTGTGCGTAACTGTACACAGAGAGAGAGAAAGAGGTCGTTGCCTCTGTTGTAACCGCCGCCTGTGGCGAAGATCGTGAGCACGAGCTCGTTGCCTCCGTGAACTCACTGTTTGTACATTCTTACATAGTGACAGTTTGCAACCTGTGGGCTGCCGTGGTTTTTTCCCATAGTTTGGGGTTTTTTCCACGTAAACCTCCTGTGTATTTTCTCTCCTTTGTGTCGTGCATTTATTTCCCGTTTTTCTGTGCATGAAAAGAATCTCGGTTGTGGCCGAGCATTGGACATAAGAAGCGTTGAGTTCCCGTCAAATATACCCCACTGCTCAGGTAATCTGTTCGCCTATCCACTGGAGCCACAGGCTACTGGTGCATTGTTGTTGCGCTTGCACGGAGGTTTGACGGATGGGCTCGCTTGTGGGTGGGTGGTCCCGCCTGATTGCACCGATTTGCAATTCCGTTTCTGCCCGTGAACCACCCTGCTGTCCTGGTTCCCCTTGCGCTTCTTCTTGGTTGGCCGAGGGAGGCTACATTGACCTTTCCGGCTCTGGCGGAATGGGACTTGCCGGTGCTGCCGATGGTCCAGGGGCTTCTGATTCCGGTGCCATGCGCACCGGTTCTGGTTCCTCCCTTGGCGTGGGAGTCTTAATATGGGGAGCCAGTGTTCCCTCCGTCTGAGGGTCCGAACGTTTCCCGACTGCCTCAACGGTCCTTGCTGACGACCGTCGCTGGAGGTGTTCCGTAGGCTCCTCCTCTATTTCCTCCTCCTGAGTCCCGGCATTGAGTTTCGCCGCCAAGGGGTCCGCTTCTCTATTCACCGGTCGGTGGAGTGTAATCTTTATGGGTCGTACCGGTGGTTCCTCCTGCGCATCCATTGGCTGCCTCCGGCTAGCGCTCTCCTTTCCCGCCTGTTCTGTGTCCGCCGCCTTCCCCTTAGTGGCGTTAGAGGCCAACAACTATTGTCTTTTGGAAGCAGTCTTTGGGGTGCCGTCCACCACTCTTCCCCGCTTCTTGGGTTGGACGGGCTGGACGGATGGCACAAGCAAGGTGAGCCACTACGTTACTGCATGCCATATCCTCCGTCCTTCTCGGCCTTCTTTGCCTTCTTTTCCTCTTACGATCTCGATCGCCGCACACAACCCGTCTGCGATCAATACCGGCCAATCCACCTTGATCCCTTCATAGGTGGCGATGATCATCCCTGCCCGGTTCTGCGGCATGACAAGGGGTCTAGGGTACACATGGCCGTATTCGTGGAGCACACGGGCAATCTCGCGGAACAACATATCTCCGCCGCCCTGTGTCCGGTAGCCCTTGCTGGCTAGGGAGTACTCACCAAAATACTTGATGAGTTGCTCTGAGGTCAGATTGTCGATCGTGAATATGCCTCCCTCCGGAAGGCCTGTTAATGCACGGATCGCCTCCGCCATTATGACCTCTTTGTCGATTTCTTTGATCACCTTGTCGGCTTCTTTGTGTGGCGGTACCTCCATAATCATCAAGAAACCCTCAAGCCCATGTTGCTTTAGCCATTTCTTGGCGGCTTCCGACATCGTCTGCGGGTCCATGTCTGTGTCGAGGTCGGATTGTGGTGGCGAGGTTGGATGGTGATGAGAGTGAGAGTGAGAGAGAGAGAGTTCAGAAAGCGGGGGTTCTCTGTGCGTAGGTTCTCGTCTAGTGATCTTCCAACGCATCGGTGCTTCTGTGCTCCTAGGTTCACGAAAGTAGAAGGTCTCCATGTGTTGTGGTTTTTCTCTGTGCATTCTGGCACCTTTTTCGAGCGTGTGCACGTCTTGTCCTAAAATAGCATTATGTGTTGTGGCGGCGCTTAAATGCCCACTACGT
>NW_028230987.1:0-20941 GCF_043228905.1 Azolla caroliniana | reverse complement strand
ACGCTATCGAATGAACCCAAACTACGCGGCAAGAGTAAAGGAAGAAATTGACAAGCTACTCCCGATCGGCTTTATCCAGCCGGTGAAGAAGGCCACTTGGCTAAGTCCAATTGTCGTAGTGCCGAGAATAATGGCAAGATTCGTGTGTACGTGGATTACCGGAAATTGAACGCGGCAACGGTTACCGACGCATTTCCGCTTCCGTTTACGGATGGAGTTTTAGATGCGGTAGCCGGGCAACACGAGGTTTATAGCTTCCTCGATGGTTTCAGTGGATATAACCAAATAAGGATGCACCCGGACGATCAAGAAAAGATGGCGTTCGTGACAGAATGGGGAATCTTTGTAGTAGTTGTAATGATGTTCGGACTCAAGACGGCGTTGGCAACCTTTCAGTGGATTATTATGGAAGTATTTGGAGAATTCATACCGGCATTTATGCAGGTATTCCTGGATGACTTCGCGGTATATAGCCGAAAAGGGGAACATCTCGACCATCTCAGGTTATGCTTGGAAAAGTGCAGAGGATACCGGTTAAGATTAAACCCGACAAAATGCGTCTTCTGTGTGACCAGCAACACATTGCTGGGTCATATTGTTAGCAAGGAAGGGATTGTCGTGGACCCAAATAAGGTCAAGGCTATTTTGCAGGCACCGGCACCGAAGACCGCCAAGGCTTTAAGCCGGTTCTTAGGACAGATCCGGTGGCATAGCCGGATGCTCCGGTACTTGGCAGACCTTGCCACGCCACTACACGCAACTGCACACCGGACACCGTTTAAATGGATGGATGAAGAGGACAAGGTTTACCGCGCACTCAAGGTAATGTTGTCACAAGCACCAGTGGTACAACCCCCGGACTAGTGAAAAGAGTTCCATGTCTTCGTGGATGCGTCAGATATCGCAATCGGCAGCGTACTCATGCAACTTACCGAACCTAAGTGGTACCAGCTGGTGTACTACGCTAGCTAGAAGTTGTCAAAGGTAGAGCGAAATTATTCCACAGGAAAGAGAAGCCCTAGGAATGATATACAGTGTCACCAAATACCGTCATTATTTGTTGGGTCGCAAGTTTTCATTCCATGTAGACCATTTAACACTTTTATACTTGGTCTCAAAGGCATCACTCACCGGCAAGCTGGCCCGGTGCACATTATTATTACAAGAATTTGAATTTGAGATCTATCATCGGCCGGGTATACAACATGCGGTTGCCAATTACTTGAGCCGGTTAGAATCCGGAGAGACCGGTGACGGTGTTCAAGATGAATTTCCGGATGCCACATTGTTTAAAATTACAACAGAAAACACTGTAGATGGGACAATCACGGACGAGGACAAATGGCTAACGAATATGCACCAATTCTTAAGCACCGGACTACCCCCTGACGGGATGAACCGGGATGAACGTAAACAGTTGGCAGTGCAAAGCCGACACTTTTGTCTAGTGCAGGATACACTATATCATAAAGGAGCGGACGACATATGAAGGCGAGCGGTCTGAAGTGATGAAAAAGACACCATTTTACGGGAAGCGCATTGTGGGGTCGTTGAAGGACATTATGGCGGAGAAGCTACGACAAGGAAAATATGGCGTAGTGGCTTATGGTGGCTAACAACACTAAAGGACTCAGTCCGATATACGAAGGAATGTGATCTATGTCAAAGAATGGACCAGTCAACGGAACAAGTGTGCATGCCGCACCAGCCGGTACTACCTCTAGAGCCATTCCAGAAATGGGGGTTGGACTTCGTTGGACCATTCAAGCCACCGGCAATGCGAACCAGCAACGGGTACATAATTGTCGCCACAAATTACTGTACAAAATGGGTGGAAGCCAAGGCACTACGTGACAATACCGCGGCGTCGACGGCAAAGTTCCTGTACGAGTACATTTGGTGCCGTTATGGATGTCCAATCGAATTAATCAACGACCAAGGTGGACAGTTCCTCGGCCAAGTGGTGGAAAGCCTAACAACATTTTATGCGGTCGTACACAAGCGAAGCACCCCTTATTACCCGCAGGCCAATGGATTGGCCGAATCCACCAATAAAACTCTTCAAAACATTCTCCGGAAGATTGTCAATGAGAACCAAACCGATTGGAATACAAAGCTACACAACACGTTATGGGCTTACCAGACGGCATACAAAACAAGTATCCGGACAACACCATTCCAGTTAGCGTTTGGTCTCGAAGCGGTGATGCCAATAGAATTCCATATTCCAAGCTTACAAATACAGGTCCAGGAGCGGCTGAGTGAGAAGGAATCGGAAAAAATCCGGTTAGCATCACTATCCGAGTTGGAGGAGCACCGAATAGCGAGCCTAATGCAGATGGAACTCGAGCAACGACGAAGGAAAGCATTCGTCGACCGCCACCGGAAGGGTAACGAGAAGATGTTTGGAATCGGCAAGGCGGTACTAGTGTTCTAGACCCGGATGGGCAAGATACCGGGGAAGCTACGGTTCCGGTGGACCAAACCATATTGGATAACGCGAGAGTTCAACGGCTCATATCAGCTGGGAACGCTAGCCGGCGAGGTGCTGGACAAGTGTGTAAATGGGTTCCGACTTAAACCATATTATGGACCCATGCCACAGAACCTGTTTCATCAACCGGAGAACAACACGGAAATAGACAACGGCAAGCAATTGGCCGGCAACCATGAAGAAAAACAGACAAGGGAGCCGGGGTTACCGGGTAACCGGAACTAGAAAGAAAAAAAGAAAAAAAGAAGAAGAAGATCATCATGCAGAGGCGAGGAGCGAACGGACACCTCGAAAAGGCGTGCAGTGGCTATTTAAATCCTAGTTAAAGTGCACCACATGTCACACAGTTGCTATTATAGTACACGATGTGCATGCACGGGAATCGAGAAAGGCGCCAACCATGGGAACATGAAACCTCCGCCTTGTGGAGTCTCTCTCATTTCTCGATCACTGAGCACTGAGCGCACAAAGGACAATACAAGTGAGCAGACGAACGCAAGAAGCACATACAAGCACATCGGCCCTACCCACCCCCGCAGAACCAGACAACAAGATGGAACCTATGGCACTTTCCGAAACAACCAAGAAGTGGTTCAACCAACATGGGTTGGGAGGCTTCCTAAGGATAGCAGAGGCACCGCCACATGACGAAGCAAAAGAAGTCATGCATAAAATCGACATGGAAGTGATAATGGAGGAAGCCATTCACGCTCTAATCGGATTGCCGGAAGGGGGCATCTACTCCATCGAGAACCCTTCTCCTCAAACGCTAACCAAGTTTTTTGGCGAGTATTCCCTCGCCAGCAAGGTTCACCAGACACAGGGCAGCGAGGATCCCCTGTTCAGAGAAGTGGCTCGTGTCCTCCACAAGTATGGGTTCGTGTACCCCCGACCCCCTGCGATGCCAAAGAACAAAGCCGGTTTCATCATTGCTACATACACAGGGGTGCAAGTGGATTGGTCGGTAATCATCGCCGATTGCTTGCAGACGGCGATAGAATCAGTGCAGAACGACAGGAAATTATGGAAGGTCGTGGCTCAATGGTTGACTCTCTTGGCGCCCCCGGTGGAGCCAGTAAAGACTAAGAAGTGGGTTTGAGTAACGAAAACCACGCCCAACAAACCTTCAAAACAGCAGCAACTCCTAGCCAAGCACATGCCCAGATGGAAAGAGGGCAGTACCTCGCAGCAAGGGAAAAAACTGCCTAGCCGGAACAAGCAAGCAGAGACAGAGACACCGGTGGAGCCACCAGTAAGGCCTCTTAAAATCAAGTTGGGCCAACATGAACAAGAACCGGACCTCTTGGTAACGAACATCAATATCAGAATCCAAGAGGAGGAGGTGGAGGAAGACCCCGCCAATAACCTCCTACATCGCCAGAAGCGTAGCGATGCGGAGTAGAAGGGGGATGAATCCGGTTTGGTGAAGGATAGCACACCGACACCCCGTTCCGAGGGACCGGAGCCAAGGAAGGAGGCGGAACCGATTCAACCAAAACCAATGAAAGAGTTACCTATGCGGCAAGAAGCAACAGTGTCGGTGGTCCAAGAACCGGTAATCGAATTGCCACCTCATTGGGGTAACAGGCACAACAAGACCAAGAGTTGTCGCTAGAGGCACCAATCCAAAAAGGTCTTCCGACGAGAACATAGGCCACACCACAACCAGAACCGACACAACAACAAGGCACCAACAGTCAATGGCTACGGTGGATCGGTGAACAGGTGGTCGGGGTCATGTGCCAAATAGAAATGGAGGATAGAGCACAGGGGGACCGGTTGTTCACCACAACTGAAGAACTTGAGAAGGCCCGATCGAGGATCCAGAGCATGGAAGAAGAAATTGTGCAAGCCAAAGTAGAGGCGGCTAAACAGGTCATAGAAGGACCAATACTACTAGAACCAGTGGCTCCGGTGAATGTACAAACCAATAAGATGTCGATAACTGAAATAGGACCGGATGCAAATAAGGCACAAGAACAAGAACTTGTCACTCTCAGAGAGGAATTAGTAGCTCAAGAGGCCTTAAGGGCTAGAGAACGAGACCTGAAGAAGGCGGTAGAGGAGGAACAACGGAAAACGGCAGAGAACCTCCGAAAAGTCGAGGACAATCTACGGAAGGGTCATCAAGCATATGACCGATTGAAGGAAGAAAAAGAAAAGTTGTTGCAAGAAAAGGACAAACTCCGGCGATCGGTGGAAGTCGAAATCAAGCGGCTCCAAGAAGAACTCCGGCAACAGAAGGACCGTGAGGATCGGGCCCAACGTCAAGTCAATCAAAGGCTGAAATAGAAAACAGAGGATTTTGACAGGTTGCACCGGGATCACAAGCACCTAGAGGCGGAACACAAGAAATTGATGGCAGAAGGTGACTGGCAGCAAGAGAAGATGCGGGAACTCCGGGATGAAGTCAACAGGACGGAAGAAAGGACCAAGGGAGTCGAAGCAGCAAAGATGTTGGCAGAAGAGGCGAAGGACAGAATGGAGCTTTTACCCGACAACATCATGAGGAGATGGAACGAGCAAAGATGGCTCTGAACAGAGTTTGGACGACTTATCAGACGCAATTGATGCAGTATCAAGGACAAGTTGAGGCAACCGCGATCCTCATAAAGCAATTAAAGGATGAAAAGCAGGTCGTGGAGGATAAGTCAAAGATGGGACTTTGCCGTATTTGAGACATTGTACTGACATGGAGGGACCGCACGAAGAGGTTAGTTGAAGAAAGTTCAGTACAGTGGTGGTCCAAATGGACAAAGCAGGCAGCCGAGTTGCAGGTCCTCCGAGTGGATGCGGAGAACCGGCAGAAGGACGGCGATAACTTCTACAAACTGGATGCGGAAAGCGTTGTGACCATAAGGGAGGAGTTATCGGATGACTTCCTGTCCTTGGCCAGAGAACAACTGGTGGCGGTGGGATGGCTAGTGGAACAGTTGGATGATGACCAACTGGATACCCAACTCCAATTCGAGTTATACGAACAAGAGCAGACACGACAAATGGCGGCTAGAAGAATGGCGGCCATTAAAATTAGTGACGAAGAGCAATCTCCGGAGCAGACACCAAACGCAGCCAAAACCGGAGGGAGCCAACCAAATGTAGCGCAAGAGGAGCAACTGAAGGTAGCCAACCCGCAAGAGCCAGTGCAAGCTGGATGTCAGGAGCAGGAGGAGCCCAGAACAGATGAGCCGGAGACGGAAGCTCGGAAGGGACTGGAGCCGGAAAGGAGGAGCAGGCCGGAGAGCAACAACAACAACAGCCACCACAACAAACGGAGCAACTACCCAAAGAACCATTTTGTATTACATATTGTTTAGTGTCTATTTGGTTACCGTTATGTGCTTAATATAATTAATCTTACGTGTGTGTTACGATCAATAACAGTACCGGTTAAGACCCATTCGACACCACGGTCCATCCATATCTCATCGTACCACCCTTTGGTGAAGTGTTCCATAGGGACACCCTGTGTTAGGGCTTGTCTAGCCTAAAGGATAACAAGAAGGAGAAGGTGCTTATGTAGTCACCTTCTCTCTATGTTCTCTCACTACAACCACCACTTAGAAAAGAGGTGGAGACTTAACTACCTCCTGAATATGTGTCACAGGACTTAGCTTCTATGACACTAAGTTTATAGTACAAGGAGGTGGGGTGTTCACACACTTGGGTATTCTTAAGGTGTGTTCCCACACTAGGAAAGTTGAGTTTGACACTCAACCGTGCTATTGAAAAAATCTGAAAGTCTATATCTCATATGCACACAACATATAACCTTCTCATATATTCGGGAAATTGCAAGCATATATTTACTTGGGACCTCGAGTTCTTCCCTTTGCCTCCAAAGATGTTCACGAGGTACCATATCAAAAGCTTTCTTGAAGTCTACAAAGCAACAATATAAACCTTTACCTCTAAGGCGACTTTCCTCCATTAATACTCGAAGCGTGACAAGGTGATCAATGGTGCTATAGTGTTTTCGAAAGCCAGCTTTTTGAAGGCCAATGGGTGATCTAACGAGTTCTTCAATTTCTCAATAGGAAAGAGTCACACATCAAGAAAACTTATGTAGTCATGTTTGATGGGTTAAAAATATTAGCCCCTCTATAGACACCAAAAATATCTCTTCATCTCTTTATCTCTCTAATAGGAATTCAATGGAATGCGTAAATGAAGAGTTGCAACCCTCTCACACAAGATAAAGCAACATATGATCAAGCAACCATCCTTTAATTTCCAAGTCTCGATGTGGTTACAAGTCATAGAATGCTTACTACTTGCATGTTATTATGTTTTGCTAATCTCATTCTCTCATTCATCACACACATATAATGTATTTCCCCTCTCCTATTATCATCATTCTAACCCTTCTCCAATATATGGGTACATTGGATGTAAATAGAACACCAATAGTCACTAATGATGGTGGACGTTATTTCTTTATTCCCCAACCTTAAATGATGAGTGGCCTTGGTAATGTGTGAATGTAGAAAGTGAAGTGTATGTTTTCCATGCTTTCATTACTATGTCGCAGGGATATTCTTCGACACTCCATATTGTATGGGTCTTCATGCTTGTACGGGTTGATCCCTCTTGGGCCAATGACACTTTATATTATTATATCGTTTTATTCTCTTTCTAGATAGGAACCATGTGATACACGAGTAATATGTAATTATCGCTAGCTTTGAGTCACCATTGTTGTCCATGTATATTAAATATGGTATCATGTAGTGCATTCAAAGGATGGAATCATTAGCATTACTAGTGTCATTCTCATAAAATATTGAGTGTTTGCAATGTAGCTTGATTCAAACTTGTATAACCATTGGTAAGATTGGATGGATATGTAAAGCAAATACACACTTTGTGCATATGCAACTTGGGAGTACCTTGGAGAAATATAATGTTGAGTCATATACAAGTTTAATGTGCACATGCAAATTGGATCTTTATTCACACAATCGTAATAATGATGCATATAAAAAACTTATGATAACTACTTGTCGTAACACCATAGTTAAAATATGATGGATAAACCCACACATAGAACTATTGTGCATTTGGGTTTTCAGTGTATGATGTTTTCATGTTGATTATATGACCGTATATTGCCCCATTGTCATCTTCTCTTCGTCGTTCGTCTTGTATTTCCCATTTCACTGGCTTTTCTTATTTGAAATCAACATAATGATTTCATAAAATTCACAATAGTACCTTTTACGGTTCTCTTCTAGAATGCAATGATTTCTAAATTTTATCAATAACTTATTCACGAAGAAAAAACACGGGACAAACATGCAAAGAAAGGGCTTATGGTACACATATATTTTTAAAAGGAAAGTTATACCTTTCATTGTACAATATGGCATCAAATTGTGAGTCATTTAGGGGTAATCTAAAATTCAACAATAAGAAGTATGAGCTAGAACTATAGAACCACAATTTCAATATCCACACTTCATAGTGGTATATTAAAATCTAGGAAATGTTGTGGTGGCGCTGCCTAGTCTATGTGCAAAGATGGGAGAAAACATAGATAAATGGAGGCAAGATGAGTGAAAGACAACATTGAAGTAGAGGGTTTGATGATGGGGGATGTGTGACAACCTAAAAGTCGAGCACGATATATATATATATATAATAGATATATCCGTTGTGCATGGTACTAAACAACGTGTGAAATCGATGAGGGCTACAATGTAGTACTCGTGGATGATTGATGATGTCGACCAAGATGAGCACAACGATGATGATAAATGACACACGAGAACACTGGGATGTGTTATGAACTCGTAGGAGTATTATGGGGGACAATAGAGATTGCCTAGAAAAGAAATAGGCTAGGAGCCTAGTGTGTGGAGGGCAGCTTCGGCAATTACCCCACGGGCCCCTTGCGGGAAGAAGGCACCGGGTAGGGCCTCAGCCGCGGTGCCATATAAGATGCGGAGGATGGGGAGTGCGGTGCGAGCGTAAGAAAGGGAGAAGGCATCGGCGGAGAGTAGGTTTTGTGAGAGGCGACCCTCCGCCCCCAAACATGTCCATGTGGCCACCTCCACACCTTCGTCCACTAGGCCCGTTGTCATGCCAAGTCGATTCCTTAGCTCTGAGATCTTTGTTGTGAAATCCGACACAATGTATGGGTATCCCGCCACCGTAATGTCCTTCATCCGATAGAGATACATGCGGATCACCGCATCTTGCTCCGCCTCCATGCCCAATAACCCTGCGACTAACTACAAGCCACATACACAATACCATCACCCATGTCTCTCATGCAAACTCTTTTCCATGCTCTCACATTAAACCAAGCCTCACCAAATATACATTTATGTCATTCGAAATGTTTCGTACTTACCCTCTTTGCTTCGTAGCTCTCCAACATAGGATTCATGCCCACATATCCTGTCAACCCAATGTATGGCAATGCGTAACTTGCAATCATAAACCTTAGGTTATCTTGGTATGGGTTAAATGGAGGTTCTAGTCGTCTCCCAAATGCTTCATTCATAAATTGCTCGAAAACACTTCCACTTATGTTTAATGACGGTCGTGGAAAGCCATCTACCGTCGCTAGGATTGCTCTATCCAATATGCAATACACATCAACAACAATGTCTTAGTATACGTGTATCAATGATTAATAAAATCCCAATGAGAATGCTAAACTAGATAGATTATTGATCCTTGACAATGTTTTTAGTACATGCTGCAAAAAATGCAAGTTTAACTTTGGTTTCCTTTAGTGAGATTCTAGGTCTTGCATGCATATCACTCATAGATATAAGCATTTATATGCATATATTTAGCTCCTTGTGTGTTTCTCATCTTTCAAACTAACCTTAAATGTCCGACTTCTTGTAAACCAAATTGTAAAGAAATGTTTCGTGTAAACTCATCTAAAGTTGCGATTTGTCCACCTGATGGCCTCGGTGCACCTTGCACAATTTGAGGAGCAACTTCATCAAGCCCAAATCCTAATGCGCCCCAAAGAAAAAACTCAGCTTCTAGATATTCCAAGTTAAGTGCAAATTCTATAAGATCCTTGTCCACCTCAGTTACATTACGATTCGGTACATATGTACCAAAAGAGGGATACGCTGGGCATTGGCAAACTACAAGAGACATGCTAGAAACGAGTGTGGATACTACAAACAAGATGGCAAAATAAATGAATGTCCTATTTTGATGATCCATTGTTGAATCAAGCTCTAGTCCTCTTCCTATTTTTTTCTCTCATACATGGAGGCACCTTTATAGCAACATTTTCAGGAATAAACATTGGACAAGCTCTGTTATTACAATAACTCACTCACACTTTCCATGTCAATTGTTCATACCCATTGTATGTTAATGAGTTAGCCTTATATTTGACCCACCCACCCAACTG
Source organism: Azolla caroliniana (assembly GCF_043228905.1). Classification (NCBI taxonomy): domain Eukaryota; kingdom Viridiplantae; phylum Streptophyta; class Polypodiopsida; order Salviniales; family Salviniaceae; genus Azolla; species Azolla caroliniana. Next base: position 11,060 of record NW_028230987.1, on the reverse strand, counting down.
CTTATTTAGTTACATTAAATTTTTACCCACCTTGATGCATAAACTTTGACTCATTAGTTTTCGACCAATTCTAGGACAAGACATAAGATTTGGACACATTTAAATTTACCTTAATTGTTGTACTATGAAATCCACGCTTCAACATGGCCTTGTGCTTCTCATCTTTGTCACAACACTCGAGATTTCATCCATGATGAACTTACTTACAAGTTTTTGCATTAATTTCGAGGCTAAGAGTTAGCCATTGTTCTATTACACAATACACTACCATCAATACATTTCTTACTTGATGTTTTACATTTAACTTTAACTACTTATCAAAATTTTATTGACCATAGAACCTACAAGGACCTATTCCAAGATCCATATTGTTGCAATAATTGTAGATGGAGAAGCTTGTATAAAATTCTTCGATGAATACCGTAATTAATTTCATCAATAATATAAGGATCCATTTCATTTGGGCAAATTGTTCAATCCATCTTGATGCAACAACTAGAGATGTAGAAGTTGTATGAAATTCTTTGGGTGGCTTGATTGGAGACCTTTTTTGGAGCATATTGGCTTGTCACTTAAAATTAACTGCGATGAGAAGATTTCTTTGAAAAAACACTAATCCAAACTTGGGACGGAAATGTAATATATGGCACATACTTGTTGCAATTTATGAAGGGAGCCATAAAAACCTAAAAATTGAATCTTTATAACGTGTTGGTGTGTATGCCAACTAATGTTTATGGTTTTTTATGTGCAATGCGAACATAATGACTTGTATAATGATATATTAATTCAATCTAGTAACCAACATGCAATATACAACGTGTCTTCTTACGTTACCAAAAATTGAAAGCAAGAATAATAATTATGTTGGAAAATAATTATAGAAATCATATGGGGTACATATTAACAAGAAATGGTGACAAATTTTTAATAGATTTATTTACATTCATTGATGGCCACTAAAAATTACAAGGATAACTAAAACATGAATATATATAACATTCTTGATTTTCTCACAACATGAAACTCTTTCATGAATTGCTTATATCCATGTTCCGTCTCATATATTGTCTCTGGTACCTTTAAAATATAAAACAAGAAACAAAATGTTGAGGTAAATAGTGTGATCATCTTGTTTCAATACCATAATAAGCCAATACAAGGTCAACCAGACCTAACTATCTATTCATATGAGATGATGTTGGAGACATGCAAGCAATTGCGATTCATAATCAATATATCTCCAACAAAAGGATGTTAGAACCTAAATAAAAGATTTAGTACTTCTTCAAATATGCCATATTTGAAAATTTTCATGATTTTCCTCTTAAATGTAATCGTAATATTTTTCACAAATACTCTATGATCTCTTGAAAGCTTGGATATCATTTGGCGAGGATAATAATAATGCTTTCACACGCTTTGAATGTACATTAGAAAAATGATTAGATGCAGATTATACAATCCTTTGAAGGAGTTGAAATCTTTTCATGATTAGTGTGTTGTTTGAGGGAAAAGTATATTACATTTGGAGTTGGCAACATAAGACATTTTATGCTCAACATAAACCTACAACACCACATCTTATTGTATACTATCAAATATTAAAGTTCAGACTGTATGAAGACTCTTGACACAAATTGCGTTATAATGTATGCATCAAATTAATTGCATTCTTTCCGTTAAAGTGCACAATTTCTCTCCCATAAAAACTCAGTAACAAGAAACCGATTTTTAATATGATCAGCCCATTCACATATAATGCAGTTTTGTGACACCAATGAGCTAGTTCAATTATTAGACACTTTAAACCATTGCATAATGTTTGTCCAAAAAACATGTCTATTTGGGTGATTAAGGAGGAATAGACGGATTGGTACCACGACATACCAAGTGATTTAGAAAAAAACTATCATGGAAACATGTAGGTACTCTTTCAAAATCACAAACATTAAGTAAAAAAAAAAAAGAATATATATTGGTATCATGCTATAGAATAAAGACGATTTCAAATAAATAAATATGATACTAGGGATCATATATGACATGACAAAAACTTGCAAAAGCAATTGAAACATGGACAGCTTTGTCTTGATAGCATAATAGCTCTACCATTACCGTGGCAATAATAAAACAAAGAAGCAAGATCATGCAGCAAAAGAAGACAAAAATTATATTTTGGACATTTTTATGCCATGAACCATGAATATTTCCATGTAGAAGCAAGCAAACTCAGCTGCACATCATTGAGAAAAAGCTTTCAAGGAATTGTTCCAAACATCCAGATTGTGATATATAACTACGCAAAATATTCAAAATGAAAATAAGGAGGTAAATTTAGCCTTTAGCTAAAGCACACTTCAAAACATAATACATTTTTTTTTTATATTAATCAGCCCCATTGGGGGGAATGCCGTGAGGTCAAGAATGTTACAAGATGTTACTTCGAGTAAAATATTTGTCACTCGAAACAACATTAGGAACAAAAATGGGTGCCACAGGTTAAGGGGAAAGAATTTTCGGTGAATCTGGATATATCTACATATAACAAGAAAAACTCAATTTCGTTGCGTTTTCTGGTTCAGCTAACGCAATTCTCCTTGTTCAGCTTTATGCAAAATTCTCCCTCTTGTTCAGATGATGCAATTCTCCCCACTTTTTGATGAATAGGTCAAGACAAAGTATTCCCATTTCTATGTCCTCCGTATAGCCGAGAAGAAGCTCCCCTTTCTATCCTTCCTATCATCATCACCAACCTGCGAAATCAACAAGAGCATTTGAATTTGAAATTTTTGTTGCGATCAAAAATATGTTTTCCGTGTTACATTAGAGCCGAATTTTGTTTTCTTATTCTCGAGTAGTGGCCAAAAAAAGCCTATAAAACCCAAGCTTTTTTTGTTCTAATTTGATATATGCAAGATGGCTGTGAACCGCAACTTTTGTTTGCTTTTCTTAAATAGGCCAAATTCCCATTAAACTCAGTAGCTGTGAATGACCAGACAGTTTTCATTTTCACAGGAGAAGAGATGGTGTTTCTGTATTCAATATTGGACACCGGCAGTACATTGTGAGGATCGCACAATAAGAGAACTACCTACCTCTCTCAAAATATTCTGCAAGAGAACAGTGATCTCAGAAAACTCGGGCCGTTCCTTTGGATCTTGCTTCCAACATTTTTCCAGTAATTCAGAAAGTTTAGGATTGGTGCTCTTGGGAATTGTTGGCCGCAACCCCTGTTTGCAGTGAAGTAGGGTTAGCAACATTGAATCACAGACCATAGAACTCATTAAATGATCATTTATTTCAGTTTCAATTCACATAATGAGACTAAAAACAACACACCCGTTGCACTACCCCCACTGCTGCTTGTAATGGAGTTAAATATTCATAGGGCAGCTGAAATCACCCAGAAATTCAGACCTCAGACATATAGATCAGAAAAGCATAATCTCACTTTGTATTCATGACACTGCCTGAACAATACACTATCTGTTATGTGACTACCTTTCCAGTCAAAAGTTCCCATAACACAATACCAAAGCTGAAAACATCCGCCTTTCGATCATATGGCTTGTGTTCAATTACCTGTTACACAAGTCTTGCTCAATACAATGACACAGAACAAAAACGAATACATTTGCTTTTTGTTTCGAATAATTAGTCATATTTTTTAGCTTTAAAACATACCTCAGGTGCCATCCACCTGTAGGTTCCTGTTTCTGCTGTCATTATTCCAGTTTGTGATTGAACACGTGCAACTCCAAAGTCTGCAACCTTAACCACCTGCAATTATTTAAATCTCACAGCTCAGAATAGTATGTTTCGTTTTCTAATGCCATGTAACTCGTGACAAGGAAAACTTACCTCATGTTCATCCATCAGAAGATTTGCCGCTTTAAGGTCCCTATGAATTATATTATGCTGATGTAGATAGTCCATTCCTTTAGATATATCGACTGCCACCCGAATCAACACTGGTAACTTAAAAACACCTCTCTGATTGTGAAGATAGTCATAAACGCTTCCACCAGACATAAATTCTAGAAAACAAAATGAAATATAATCATGAAATCTATCATAGGCACACAGAAGATGCATATATATAAATAACCAGACTGAAGTAAAATTTCTCAATCACCTGTTACAATGCAACGATGTAGAGGCTTGGTGCATGCCCCAATGAATTGAACGACATTTTTATGGCGCACTTTCCTGCAGTAGAATTCTGCATGGTAAGCATCGCCATCCCACGTCAAGAAAAATAACAGACTTTACTTTCTCTATCCTTCAACATAACCAAGAAACCCACATTAATTCCAGTTCTCCAAGCTCGCTATGGTAGGGTTTTCTTCACTTCTGTTGAACTTGCCGTAAATGACTCACTATATTAGATAGTTTCACTCCATTACCTCTAATTGCCTAACAGACACCATGATTTCCACACACTAGGCTACTGTTGAATAGCCCAATTTAAATATCCCTTAAGATGTTTTGCTCATAAAGGATAGAAAGTAGTAAGAATAATTGTCAGTGCAATGGATATGCAGGAAATCTCCGCTACTAACATTGTGTGAGGACAATATTCACCAACTTGCATTCAATTATGTATCACCCAAAAAATTGTCTGATTGTTGGAACGGCCCTCTGAAGCTTCATACCCTTCTTTTACCCAAATTAATTTTTGTTTAATCTAGATGAATGACCATACGCAGTGTACTTCATATGCAGGACATGGGAATAAACAGATTCATTTGATACGTACTTCAAAATACGCACTTCTTGAGCAAACTCCTTATGCATGTCAATGCTTGTTCGCTCTGGTCTCAAAACTTTAATAGCAACCTCTTGGCCACAATACGTACCTTTATACCTGCACATCACAAATATGTGCCTTTATACTTTTAAAAAGAACAAATTGGGTGTTCCGAGTCAAATTACAAAATCTTTTATTTTGCACTTACAAATCACCAAAGGATCCAGATGCTACTTTGCAATTTAATTTCAGCAGATTATAGTTTATTTCCCAATCATCGGCTCCATCACACAATATTTTCAAATTTTCAACATGTGGAGTGTCTGGCTTTGTGATATACTCAGCAGGTGATGCAGTTGGTGAGACTCTTTCCCAATATGTTTCCTACAACAGTTCAAATTAGAAAAAAGTTTGAATTGAGAGAGTGTGTCCTAAATTCTAAATTTCAGCTGATCACATTCTAGATATATCCTTATGTATAGATTATTCAACTGATTCTGCACAATCATTATTTACCAAGATTGAATCAGCCTATCGCGGACTAATGGAATCATGTTTCAGATTTTCAATTTCGTACCACTATTGGATTTTCTAGTATGGTTTCTGGATAGCAGAGATCATGTAAATGCACATCTTGTAGAAGAATATTCCATATAGCACTAACTAATATTAGGAAAAACTTCGAAATACCCGTGTTTTTCTTTATTTCAACAAATGCTTGGAAGTTTTCATCATTCCAGAAATGCACTTGGTCAACCAGGGCATTAAAGGAGCTGAGTCAAACTCAGGAGTTTCTTCCAAGTTTTTTCCCTTCCCAAAAAGGAGAAAATTGACTATATGATGGCTCAAATATCACTAACGAAAATGCTACATGATCATGAAAATTTATAGACACTAGAGTTTAAGATAAGCAGTCACCTCTACACTTGCTATTGCACTCTCCAAAGCTTGCTGCAACTCTTCCGTGCTCTATTGAAATGGAAATTAGAAGAAATTATGATGAGTAACTAGAGAAGATTAATGGAATCGAGAACGAAACAGATTTAATAAATCAATCTTATTCAGCATGCATCGTGCCCTCTCAAGTTTTTAAAGATGTAGAAAGAAACCAGGAAAACCACTCCAAATGAAAACCTACTTCTGTGGGCCAACCATCAACGACAAACACATCCAAAGAGTAACCATCAATGGTTGAAAACACATGAGCTTCCCTGATATTCAATCCCACATCTGCAAGCAGAGAAGATAACTGCACAGAAGTCCACCACCATAGGACTTTAAGTCTCGTGACATTTGAAAAACAAAAAGAGGACAGGGTGTCACTTCACGAATGATTTCAGCACACCTTACTAAGCAGTTTTGGTTTGTCGACGGTTGAGAATGTCACTTCATGAATGGGCACATGTGTAGATCTATTGTCAGAAAACAGGAATATTTGTAACTCTAAATATTAATGTGAAACCCAGTTTTATAATTAGCTTAAGATTTGCATCCAAGGTTTCCATACTCTGCAGGAGGATGGCCAATATCATTGTTTTCTTTATCATCATTGTTTGGAGATAACTTGCTTAGCTCGAAAATGAATGTGTCTAAATTAGTTGGGAAACCAAAAGCAGGTGGTGGATGAAAGCTGTTCAAAACAACTTGCAAGTAAGAGGAATGTGTCTGAAAACAGAGCTCCATATATTCAGACAGCAGATCGAGACAAATTTAGCACCTTTTTGGCCTTGGAAAAAGCTGAGCAGCACCATCATTCTTTTGGGAACAATCCCCTAAATTGTCTGATCCAGTAATCAGAACCTATCTTTGTATCAATGTACATAGATGTTAAGAAAATGGCATGACATATTCACTTATAAAAAATACATCACAATGTTAAAAACTATCTGTGACCAGTTATTAGGGCTTGGTGTATAAGTTTCAAATGTGACAAAAAAAAATTTGGGATCACGGGTTCTTAGTGGCTGTTTAATGTTGAACTCATAAACACTTCATAAATTTAGTTTGAAATCATGCAGACAAAATACAGTTATCAGCCCCAATTTAAATGGGGAAATAAAGACTCACATGAACAGATCTAACGCTAAAAGCTGGACGATGTTCTGGATCTTCAGCCAATGCAAGCAATCGTTGGTGTGTGAGGACTTCCTCTGCCCTTTCAACGTTAACCTCTAAAGCATACCTGAAGGAACAGGCCAGCAAGTCGAATTCACTTCTTGAACAAACGAAATAATTATCAAGCAACACATACTAGATAGTTTTAGTGTAATATCTGAAGGAAAATATATGACAAAAACACATTGTCTATAAAATTGAACGGCAATAACGTCAATGATTATAACCGACCACAAGGTACCGCGCATGAGCATGAAAGAAAGCAATTGAGAGCAAAACAGCATCAAAATATCTACTTTTTAAACCATTATTTACTCATTAAAACTGGCATTTAATACGATCCCCAGATCAAAAGGTCCGAATTACTTTGTTTCTCATAATCAATATGCATATAAAGAAAAGATTGTCCAGCCCCCTCTTTTCAATTTCCTTTAGGAGATTGAAGATGTCTTTGTCTCAATTACACATCATGCAAATCTAAGTCAATCCATGAAGCTAAATTTCCTTTCATGAATCTCAGCAATACTGAATTTCCAATTAGGGGCATGTCTCAAAACCGTAGCTATCTCCAGCATAACATGTATTTTTATGTATTCGCTTTTGCAAGATCATCATTGATGACTAGCTGTGATTAGCCTCTGTAAGTTTGTAATCAGCAGACACCAAAAAGGCCTGCGTGATCGGAAAATTAATTAATATAATCATCACCATATGAAATCAGTTTAAACATACCTGTAAGGAAGGCGATTGAAGTGAGCACGAATCGAATCAGCAAAGTCTAGGGAAGACAGAAATGCTTCATGCTTGATGTCACTGAGACGCTTAATGATTTCATTGCACACTTCATCTTTCTTCCCTACTTGAAGACCATTTTTCTGTTTCGTCTGAGTAGCTATGTCGGTACGAGCTATCAAGGAAAATGAAGAGGTCAGAGGATTGGGTGGCATAGTGCTAGGAGTTGGAGAAGAAGATGTCTGATCAGACAGAGTCTGAATGGTTATACAGTCTTTGGATGCTTTTTTCCTGAATCTTTGTGTTCTAATACTGCTGCAAACTACTCACGCCCCCTTCCTTCCTGTATATATATATATATATATATATATGTACATATAGTGATCTTTCTTCCTTTCTATTTTCTGATGCTTTTTTCCTTCCTTTCTTCGCTATTTTTCCTTTTCTTTTCACATTTGCTCTGCCTTTCTATTCTGACGCCTTCCGTTCTTGGCTTTCTTTATATCTGTTGCCGAATTCTTCCGTTTTGAATCTCCTCTTGGTCCTTGCTTGTGCGATGTTTCTTCCTCTATAGGCTTCAGCTTTAATGGAGAGATGTCTACACTGCCTTTACTTTCTTTTAATGAGAATCTGTAATCTTTCTTCCTTCGTGGGCGACAGATTTAAGAGACAGAGAGAAACCTGTGACCAGGAAGGAGGATGGTGGTGGTGTATGACTATGATGATGGTGGTGACGATGGTGATGGCGATGGTGAAGGATGAGAATGGCTTAGGGTTTAGGGTTTAGGAATTGGTGAAGGATGATGATGAAAGATTGGAGATGAAGATGATGGCGATGGTGATGGTGGAGAATGATGATGATGATGATGATGATGATGATGATGGGGGTTTAGGGTTTAGGGTTTAGGGTTTAGGAATTGGTGAAGAATAATGATGAAAGATTGGAGATGAAGGATTGAAGATGAAGATGAAGATGAAGATGAAAGGATGATGATGATGATGATGAGGGATGGAAGATTTGAAAGAAGAAAGATTCAGAGAGAAGATGGGGGAGGTCCAAAACAGAGTGTCAGAGAGAGACTGAAACATACACTACATACACACATACATACATACATATATATAGATATAGATACATACATACATACATACATACATCCACACATATATATGTATTTATACATACATACACACATACATACATACACACATACATACATACATACACACATACATACATACATACATACATACATACATACACACATACATACACACATACATACATACATACACACATACATACATACATACATATATATAGATATAGATACATACATACATACATACATACATACATCCACACATATATATGTACATAATACATATATGTATGTATGTATGTATGTATGTATAAATACATATATATGTGTGGATGTATGTATGTATAAATACATATATATATATGTGTGTGTGTGTGGTGTAGTCACATGTGAAGTGTACTTACTTCTTCATCTAGTCCATTCATGCTTCCAATCTCCATGTGCATAATACTTTTACAAAATAACCTACACATGTTGTATACCCAAGGTGTCATTCTCAAATACATACATATAAGCCATAGGTATGGTGTAGTCATGTGCCGAGTATATATGTACATATGTACTTCTTCGCCGGGCCCTTCGTGCTTCCCATCTCCATGTGCATATATGTATACCTAGGTCCTATACGAAGAACACACACATGGTCTTTTGCACACCCGGGGATGTCGATTCTCGAACCACGTTCATTCCCATTATTGGTTTCTCTTGATTGAATGACATTGGCACTTTCTTATCATGCATGCACCACCCTCTTTCCACCTCTCGTGCCCATGAAAAGCCAAGACAACTTAGATTAGAGAGAAGTACAGATTTCGGTGCCATATGTCAAACATATGCCATCCTCTCAACCTTGGTGCACCCTTTTCTCGAGAGTGAAATGTTTTCCATCTCCGCGTACATACCCATAATAAAGTGCATATGGTTGATACTAAAGCGTATATGGTTGATATGTGTCGTATGTCAAGGGCCCTCGTCCACCCCATAAAAAGTCGCTCGTTTCCATCTCTATATGCATGTGTGCTAATACAAAAGATCCAATTGTACAATCGAAGAATATTTGTCGCGTCTCAACATACAAATGACTAGTTGGACAATAATCCTCTTTAGGACATTTACCTTTAGGGGTAGGGCAATAAGTCATTGTCCCCTCTCCCCCTTCCGTCCATCCATCCCTCCCTAACTAAACAAGAATTTTATTGTAACGAGTTGGAAGCCCCATTTGTCTTTTTACCAACACAATGTTCTCATTGCATCCTATATGTGTGTGTTGTCATATCTTTCACATGAATGGGTATGGGGATCCTATATATGTGTGTGTGTTCTCATATCATTCACATGAATGGGCATGGGGAGAACGAGATTTGCACATCCACATGTGACCATGTTTGATTAGTATAGTGAATAAAAAATCTAGCATAAATGAACATGCATACCCCGGCTTATGGCTTAGATAAGAAGGCATTCTACTTTATATATGACCCATTATCTATTTGTCCCATACCCCAATCCCATTCACTCCAATTTATATAGGATGCCCTACAATAGTTGGATAACCACATTTATTATGAGAAATTAGAATGTGTGCCAAGAGAAAGCAATTATAACCTTTGCCATGCTCTTTTGAAGATCCGCATCTTAAGATACACAGCCTAAATAAGCATATGCACTTCGATTGTGGTCTTTTACTAGGTTAGCCCCACCATCACCAAAGATACTTGTCAATGGCACACATGAATACATATGACATGAACCCCTCATGTTTATGTATTCACTAATGCTGACTTGCATTGCTTTGTTAACCCTATTGTCAACTTTTTCCTCAAATATTTTAGATGTCTACACGTTTTGCAACCATGTCATTGCTCATGTGTTTTAGAACCATGCATATGCCTTGTTGAAGCTCAGTTTCAAATACACATCAACACTATATCTTTTAGTAGTATTATGGCATAAGCAACTTTACTATACTAGTAAATTATTGTCACTTATTGAAAGAGAACAATACTTGCTAAACATAGAGAGTTATGCTCTTTATGGGATAATTGGTAATTTTCTGCTGCGTAGATAACAAGTTAGAATAAATAATTATCGTAAAATCCAATTTAAAGGATTAAAGGCATTCACAACTACTTGCATATCTTTTTATAACATAAAGGTTAGCATGACTTACAATCAACCTATTTTCTGTGGTAACTCTTGAAAATTTTCCATTCGTGTTCTCTTTACTTTAAAGATAGGTACCAAAATGAATAGGATCTTGGTATATATGTGAATAACTTCTTCATCAAAATGCATCAATCATAACCAATGCACATAATATTTCTGTATATGACGGGTTCAATTATGTAACATTGTGT
>NW_028230986.1:0-20990 GCF_043228905.1 Azolla caroliniana | reverse complement strand
ATAGCCAGATGCCATGTGGCCGAATCGGCGCATGCCAATGCTTCTTCGTAGGATGTCAGCTCGTCGGGGTCTGTGAAAAAGAGACCATGAGAGTATCTCTCCTATATCTGAGACAATCGTTCAGATAATCTTGGGACGACTGGGCTCGCCGGATCATCATTGATGATTGTCTCATGAGTAGCCGATCGCTACTTAGGTGCCTTTCTGAGACAAATGGTTTTGAAGTTTCGGCCGTTGCCATATTTTGATCCATGGAGGCGGCTTGTCATGCTGCCGCTCTCGTATTATGGGCTGGGCCATCTGAAAATGTGACTCGTCTAACTTCAATCGGTCTTTCGGCCGGCTTGTGCATCTCTAACTTGTTGAAAATAACGTCCAAACTTCGGACGACTTGTCTATTTTCTGGATCCCAGAGTCGGTAGCTAAATTTTGCCGTTGAATCCATAACTAAAGACAATGCATTTTCTAGACTGCGGCTCAAGATTTCAGCGATCATTGTTCAACAGAAGGGTGAATACTTTGCATCCAAAAATCCGCAACTTCTCATAAGTCGGCCTCTGGCCGGTCCAAAGCTCTTGCAAAATTTTGAAGTCCTAGAGGCCTACTTGGTGACATGTTGATTATGTTGAGATTCAGTCCCTCCGGATGGGGACCGGTTGAGCCGGATCGGAGGATCCGGAGGAGGAAGCCGGACCGGATGAAACTGGAAGGAGTTCAGTCGGATCCGGTATGAACCGTGAAGAGAGACATATTTGTAAATATGTTTCTTATGGGCCGTTGAGGCCACATTTGTAAATAGCTCGTAAGTTATATAAGTATAAATATAACTAGGGCAAATGGTAATAGAGTTAGTTGTTATCAGATGTATGACTATTATTTTGAGTTGAGTGCTACTATTGTATAGACAGAGAGTGAGAGTGAGTGAGTGAGAGAGAGAACAAAAAGTAAGTTTCTATTGTAAACGCTTGTTAGCAAGGTCACAGAGCTAGAGGTCGGTGCCTCTGAGCTTCACATTATATCTCTCTATTTCATATAATGATTTGGTTCGGAGTTAGAAAACTCTCATGGTTTTGTCTCCTTGAGGTTTTCCATGTTAATATCCCATGTCATCTTATTTTGTGTGCAAGTGTGTATCAATCTACTTGGTTTTTGTTTGTTTCTTCCATTGTGTGTTTGAGATTCGGTTGTGGCTGATCACTATTTGTAACAATCTCGTATCAGAGCTTGGTTTCAAGCCTCAATAGAAAATGGAAGATCCATTCGGTGGCATGTTCAAGCTCACCAGCTCAAACTACTCAGTGTGGATGTCGAAGATGAGGGACATGCTGGTGGTCAAAGATCTCTAACTGCCGATATAGTTTCGAGATGCAAAACTAGACAAAATAGATGCGCCGACCTGGGAGGTGATGCATATGAAGATGACAACCTACATTCGATGCTTCATCGACATGAGCTTGTACAACAATTTCAATGAAGAGAGTAAGGCTCATGAACTCTAGGAGAAGATAGGCATCATGTTTCAGAACAAGAATGTTGTAAATCGAGTCTTCTTATTCTGGAAGTTAGTGAGAATCAGATATCAAGACGGCTCTAGCATGGCGGAACACATGAATGCCTTCCAAGGGCTTATAAATTGAACTACCTCATTGGAGGTACCTCTAGCCGACGAGGTACACGCGTTGTTACTGCTTGGTTCCCTCCCAGATAGCTGGGAGACGTTAGTCGTCACTTTGGGCAACGCCGGGACGGAAGGTAAACACCTATCCCTAGCGAGAGTAAAATCAAGCTTGCTGGATGAAGAGGCTCGTCAGAAAGACAAGGAAGTGATCTCCGACTCAAAAGCTCTAGTTATCGAAACCGACACACAACGAGGGAGAGGCCGGAATCAGAGTCCCCAAAACTGGGAAAAGTCGTGGACGAGGTCAAAGTCAAGGGGGAGGCCCACGTCTTCTATTGTGGGAAGCCAGGGCATTTCTAGAAGAACTGCTGACACTTCCTGAAGGAGAAAGGGGGAGCCGACAATGCCGACTCGAAGAAGGGTCTGGACCGGAAGAGTTTGGATCAGAAAGGAACATCGACAATCACGACAAGTGAAGAAGAACTGCCGCTTATTACCAAGGAGAGCGAGCTACACCTTGTAAGCGACGAAACGAAATGCGAGGTCGACTCTAGAGCGTCGTTCCATCTGACCCCTGATCAGAAGTGCTTTGCATCCTATAGAGCCGGATATCACGATTGTGTGCGGATGGGGAATGAAGGTGCATGCTGAATTGTCGACATAGGAGACGTGTGGCTAGCAACGTCAATCGAGTGCAAGTTACTGTTGAAAGATGTCTGACACGTTCTGGAGGTTCAGTTGAACCTGATATCAGCTAATCGTGTAGAAGATGAAGGCTACACAGGCAGCATCCGGAACAGAGTCATGAAGTTCAACAAAGGAAGCTTGATCATGGCCCAAGTCTGAAAGATCATCACCTTGTACCTGATGCATGCCCGGATCTGTTGGGAGGAATTAAATGTTGCATCTGACACTGTTGGTGAGATGTGGCACACGAGGTTGTGTCACATGAGCCATAAAGGGATGAGAATACTTGCTGAGGATAACCTCATTCCGGAGGTGAAAGACGTGTAGCTTGAGAGGTGCACCGATTGTTTGGCCGGCGAGCAGAACCAAACCTCTTTCCGGTCGAGAACACCAAGAAGATGGAAAGAATCACTAGAGCTCGTGCATACCGATGTTTGCCAAGTGGATACGAAGTCACATGCTGGGTTGCAGTACTTCGTGACGTTCATAGATGACCCCAACCGAAAGTTGTGGGTCTCACCGCTGAACACAAAGGATCATGTACTGACTGTCTTCAAGGAGTTCCATGCAAGAGTGGAAAGAGAAACCGGCCGAAAGCTGAAGGCAGTTCGAGCCGACAATGGTGGAGAGTACCGGGGCAGTTTGAGGAATACTACCAGTCAAAAGGAATCAGTCTCGAATTTACCGTGCTGAAGATGCCGGAGCTGAACGGATTGGCCGAAAGGATGAACCAGATGGTGATGGAGAGAGCCTGAAGCATGCTAGCACATGCTAAGCTGCCCAAGACGTTTAAGCTGAGGCGCTGATGACGACGACCTATGTGATAAACATATCACCCTCAACACCCTTGGAAAGAAATACACCATAGAGAGTATGGACCAGTAAAGACGTGTCTTATCGGCATTTGAGGGCATTCGGTTGTCTTGCCTATGTGCATGTAGCAAAGGACAAGAGAGCAAAATTGAACCCGAAATCCCGACCATGCATATTCCTCGGGTGATGATGAGTTCGACTACCGAGTATGGGACTTGGTCGACAAGAAGGTCTTTCAGAGCTGGGACATAGTCTTCATGGAAGACAAGACCATTACCGACTAGGAGTTGGAGAAGAAGATAACGGACTCTGGGTCGAACGACAGAGATCGGTCGAAAGATACAAGGACTGATCTGACCGGATGCTGGACGACACTCGATGAACAAGCTAGATTCGGGTGAGAAACTGAGCCAACCGAAGAAGAATTGGACATCGGAACCAGACAAGACCCCAAATGACACCGGAACCAAACAAGACCCCAAATCGGATTCAGATGAAGAATAAACGAAGGAACCGGTTGTCGAAAACCAAGGATGGAGATAGATAGATAGATAGATAGATAGATAGATTATATTATCGTCTTCGAAGGTCAAATATGACCTATGAGACCAAAAATATCACATCTCACGTGATATGTGTGAAAGTGAGTAGTGACTCTCGATGTTCAAGAACTTTACCAATCAATTGTGCAATCGAGAGTGCACATTGTGGTTGTGAGAGGAATTCATGCAAGGATTGGGCTCGGTTGAAGAGATGTGGAAAACATGGTCGAATATGATCAAAGGTAGAGCATTGTATCAAAGTGTGATACTTAGACTCGCAAACTTGTTTAGGGCAAAGTGTGCATAGCCGACCACTCTCGTAGTGAGCTTCACCACTAGCTGGATGAGCCAGCCATACCACATTTTCACCTATCAATCTGTTGCTAATTCTATCGGTATTTAGATTTCCTTTAGTAGAGTCATAAGTGAACAGAAAGGGATTTGTTCAAAGAATTTGGTAGTTTGTTTCAAGTTTTATGAAAATATCCTGGTATCTCGCGAAATAACTCATTTTGTGCCAGCATCTTGAGGTTTTTCTATAAGCAGGCTTTTTTTTATTTCCCTCGTAACTCATACTGGTTCTGGTTTAGCGACTTCCGTTGAAACGATATAAATGATGTTTTCTTTATGGTATCTTTGTTTGACCAACCCCTTATCGTATTTGAACCGATGACTTACGCATTACCATGGCGATCAACCGGTTCATGAGCAATCTGGGAAGAGAACACTAGGCCGTCGTCAAGTGGATACTTCGGTACCTAAAAGGCACCTTGAGGTTGTGCCTCCGATTCGGCTCAAGTAAACCCCAACATGAAGGATTCACTGATTCAGACATGTCGGCTGATACAGACATCAGTCGGTCTACATCCAGATATGACATTTGCAGGGGGAGCCATATCGTGGCAGTCAAGGCTGTAGAAATGCGTTGCACTAGCGACAATGGAAGCGGAGTACATGGCGGGAATGGAAGCTGGCAAGGAAATAGTCTGGATGAAGGACTTCCTCATAGAGTTGGGGATCTAACAGGAGGAATACTGGCTCTACTGTGACAGTCAAAACGCCATGCACCTTGCAAAGAACACAACCTACCACTCCAGGATGAAGCACATCTAGCGTAGATACCATTGGCTTTGGGAGAGAGTAGAAGATCAAGACTTCACTCTAGTGAAGATCCACACAAAGGAGAACGGGTCGGATATGCTGACAAAGGTGCTGTCAACCGACTAGCTAGACTCGTGCCGGAGACAGATTGGGTTAACCAAGACCCCATGTGGGAGTGAAGGTGGAGATTGTTGAGATATCGGTCCCTCCGGATGGGGACCAATCGAGCAAGATCAGAGGATTTGGAGGAGGAAGCAAAATCGGATGGATCCGAAAGCCGGACTAGATGAAACCGGAAGTAGTTCGGCCGGATCCGGTATGAATCGTGAAGAGAGACAAATTTGTAAATATGTTCTTATGGGCCGTTGAGGCCACATTTGTAAATAGCCCGTAAGTTATATAAGTATAAATATACCTAGGGAAAATGGTTATAGAGTTAGTTGTTATCTGATGTATGATTATTATTTTGAGTTGAGTGCTGCTGTTGTATAGAGAGGGAGAGAGAGAGAGAGAGAGAGAGAGAGAGAGAGAGAGAGAGGGGTCAAAGCATGATACGGTGTACCAAAAAAGTACTGTTTTTGACCAATAAAAACACGAGTACTTTATAAAAAATATTTTAAAAAAATCGAAAAATTTTATAATCTTTTTAGGGAGTGGGGTGGGGGTAGTACACATTGCATTTAATGGGGGGAAACAATTGTGAGGTATTCAGGAGTCAGGAGTGATTTGGGGGCTATTTCCCCCTCATTTTTTATTTAGCACACCACATTAATTGAATGTGGCGCTTCTCACCATTTTGGCGCATCCCCTTCCTCCTTCCAACCGAGCCCATCTCTGTTTGTCGTTCTCTACATCTCAGGTATTCACAACATGCGAATGTCCCCAAGATTTGGGGTCTTGCCATTCCTTATCTACGAATCAAACCTAGGTGGAAATGATCAAGCGTTCTTTGTGTCACACATCTGAGCCATCTTCGCCTTTCGTCGCTATGTCTTCTCCTTCCCTCGGTATGTCTTCTTCTTCCCTCGGTATGTCTTCAAAACTGTTTTTTCAGAACTATTTTTTAAGCATTGGTTATTTAAGAATTGTTTTTTAAGGTTTAATATTTATTGATTATCCTTTGAAATGGAAACTTGAAGATTTATTTATGCTAAAAAGATAATGTCTTCATCATCATCATGATTATTATTGTCAAGTTCTAGATCTTAATAGAATGATAATCTTCCCTCGGTATGTCGTCTCCTTCCCTCGGTATGTTTTCAGAACTGTTTTTTAAGCATTGGTTATTTTAGAACTGTTTTTTAAGGTTTCATATTTATTGATTATCCTTTGAAATGGAAACTTGAAGATTTATTTATGCTTAAAAGATAATGTCTTCATCATCATTATGATTATTATTGTCAAGTTCTAGATCTTAATACAATGATAATCTTCCCTCGGTATGTCGTCTCCTTCCCTCGGTATGTTTTCAGAACAGTTTTTTAAGCATTGGTTATTTTAGAACTGTTTTTTAAGGGTTTATTATTTATTGATTATCCTTTGAAATGGAAACTTGAAGATTTATTTATGCTTAAAAGATAATGTCTTCATCATCATTATGATTATTATTGTCAAGTTCTAGATCTTAATACAATGATAATCTTCCCTCGGTATGTCGTCTCCTTCACTCGGTATGTCTTCAGAACTGTTTTTTCCAGAACAGTTTTTTAAGCATTGGTTATTTCAGAACTGTTTTTTAAGGGTTTATTATTTATTGATTATCCTTTGAAATGGAAACTTGAAGATTTATTTATGCTGAAAATATTATGTCATCATCATCATCATGATTAGTATTGTCAATTTCTCGATCTTAATAGAATGATAATCTTCTGCCATTGATGTTAGACACTTGTGGATAACACTTGAAACTTGACTTTTATATTAGCCTGTTGGTATGGTTGTCTTTCTTAGTATTGTATTGTTTTGTTAAAGGAATATATGTGTGTGGTATTATCGTACATGTTTATTCGAAAACTGGTTGATGTGGTTAATTAGGTACTGAAATAACAAAAAATTAGGTGCTGGAATACATGAGAGTGGCAATGGTAGATGTCAAGGAGAGTGACTTGTCATGTAGCAATTCTATGTCTGAGAGGAGCAAGAGACGGGTGGTTCTTCACATAGTTCGTTATTTACTAGAAGTAATTGAGAGATTTACCAAGGAAGATCGTAGGGATATTATCTCTAGAGTGTTACACCATCAACTTTTGAATGAGTGCATGGAAAATATTAAGATTAGGGACCAATGTGTTTCAGAGGAGATTGTAGAGTCTATGAAGTCGTCACTACACTTAGTGAAAGGGGTAGAGAGCATAGATAAGCTTGGCGCAAAAAGAGCATCCCTTCACATGGTTGTAAATGGTACAACCAAAAACAAATATAGTGATACTAAAGTTGCCTTAGCCCTTGGTATTCAAAGAAGAAACTTGAGGAAGCATCAGACAAATATACAGTCAAATCAATTTAAGTGGTTGGGGTTAGGCCGTAGACGACGATGTGATGCCTTGTCTCAAGAGATTGTTGAGAAAGTGGATTCCATTTGGACAAAAAACACTCATGTCTCACTGAATAAAAAAGATGTATGTAGACAACGTATAAGTCGGGGTAGGTACCAAATTCACCCAAGACACTTCTTGGAGATGACTAAGATAATTCTTTTGTTTTTATCTATTTGTTTTTAAATATTTTTTTGTATTAAAGGATTCTATTAACATTTGTTATTTATTGAGTGATGTAGGCGGAATTGTTCATGAACTTCAAAGACCAACATCCTAACATCAATCTTGGATTTCGCAAGTTCCAAGGTTTGAAACCGTTTTTTGTTAGAAAGTTAAAAGAGAGGAACACATGTTGTTGTGTGTACCACATTAAAATGGACATGTTAAGGCTTGGCCTGAATAGTATGCGTACTGATTCTAAGGGTATACACGGGGATGGGTGTGTTTGCACTTGTGAGATATGTAGACCAAATGGGAGTGATAATAGATGTAATGCACGAAACACGACTTACGCATCAGTTTCTGTGATATGGGGGTCTTTTGTTTGTGAAAAACAACCATCATCTGAGTGGCATAATCGTACATGTCTTCTAAGAACATGTAAAGTTTGCCCACAACCACCATTTTGTAGACAAGACCTTGATGTAGATAACTGTCATATTGTGAAATGGAAATATTTAGAGTATGTGACAGAAAATATAGGTAAGGGTCTTGTTAGTAAGCGTATCAAGGAAGTATATAAGGAGACATGTGCTACTACCCTTGTCTCAGAATTTAAGAACCAACTCGAGGAGTTCATTCCACATAACTTTAGGAGTTATTGGCAAAATTCACAGTTCAAGGAATGTATAAATAACTTACAACCAAATGTTATAGTATCCGTTATTGACTTTGCAAAGAACTATACGTTTAAAGTTCAAAATGAGGTTCAATCAATGCATTGGTATAATGACCAATGTACAATACTTGTACATATTTGCTACTAGAGAAAAGACGGCGAGTTACATAAGAAATCAATATTCTACATTTCAGATGATAAAAAGCACGATACACTATTTGTTCAACATTGTTTTAAGCTTCACCATGCAGATTAATTGTCCTTGGATGTTAACTTTAATCGGCATTGGGTTTGGTTTGATGGTGCTACCTCACAATTTAAGGCGGCCCGGTCCTTCTACTTCATTGCAAGGTGAGGAAATAATCCATATGTTTGGTACTTATAAATGGAAGTCTATTTTGGTAATACTCCATAGTACTTAGAAATGTTTGTATAAAATACTGAATGACATGCACCTAGATTCACTAGTACTGATTATGGTAATAACAATGTTAAGTAAACTTAACTTACAAGTTAGTACTGTCATCCTATGTGTACAAGTACTAATTAAGGTTGAGGTCTTGTAATGTATCCGTAATTTACAACATAGTATTGTCCCCAAAGGTGCACATGTGCAAGTACTAAATTATAACTTAGGATTGCCCCCTCTTAGTAATGTTTGTACTAATGAGTAACTTAGCTATAATCAACTTTGTTCGTTAGTACTAATTTATAATTTAGGATTGTTCTCTCTCATTAATACTAATTATTAACTTAGTACTATCCAACCATGTTCATTAGTACTATCCATTAACTTAGTACTGTCCAACTTTATTCATTAAGACCAACTTATAACTTAGGACTGTCCATTGTCATGCATTAGTACTAATTAATCACTTAGAACTGTCCAAGTTTGTTCATTAAGACCAACTTATAACTTAGGACTGTCCGTTGTCATGCACTAGTACTAAATTATAACATAGGATTGCCCCCTCTCAGTAATGTTTGTACCAATTCATATCTTAGCTATATTCAACTTTGTTCGTTAGTACTAATTTGTTCATTAGTACTATCCATTAACTTGTTAGGAAACAAGTCCCTCCGGATGGGAAATGAGAAGAACAGTACTGATGAGCAAACTCGGCCGAGGCCGAAACAGGATTTGGAGTACCCAGCTACGGAAGACCCGGTGAGAACCGGATGACAAGTACCCGGCAACGGAAGACCCGGTGAGAATCGGATGTGGTGTACCCGGCAAGCGCCAGATGAGGAGTACGCGGCTACGGAAGACCCGGTGAGAACCGGATGAGGAGTACCCGGCATGAGCCAGACGATGAAGGCCCGGTGAGAAGTGCTCACCGGATGAAGGGACATATTTGTAAATATGTTTTCTGGGAGTCCAACGGGGCTATATTTGTAAATAGCCGGAAAGTCATATTAGTATAAATATGACTTAGGGCAAACAGAGAATTGTGCTGTTGTCATTCTTGTTGGCGCAAGATTTGAGCGCGTAACAGTGTAAACACGTTCGCGTTCACAAGTGGAAGGATCACGCATAAATGGAAGGATAAGGGAAATTTTAGGGGTTTTTCAATGATTTTACAAAACACATTGATACCAGTATCATACAAGTTCAAACATACTATGAAAAAGGTTAAAAATCCACTATTTTCGTGATTTAGAAGTAACTAAAAAAAGACGAATTTCAAAAACATACATTCTCAATTTATATCACAAACTTTACAACCAATGTTATTTTATAAGAAACGATTTTTGGGAAATCATAAGAATTCAAAACACATGATTTTATATTACTCGATTTGTTACAAGCGGAATGTAGTTACACTTAATAGCCAAATATACATTCATGATCACTCCTTTACGGAGAATCACTACTATAACTAATATACAATGACGATTCCTCCTCATCATCCTCGGATGTACCAATCAGTGCATTATCTTCATCATAAACCAAATGGTTTGACTCTAGATTATATGTAGCAGATCTCGTTTGCCTTTGACTCGAGCCACCTTGTAGATCTGGTAATTTTTCTTTTATTATATCTATTGTTGACTTCCTTAATCGTCCGGCTTTTGTAAGTGTGAAGTCGTACACGATGATATCCACATCAGAGATATCAAGGGTCGAGGTGTTACGAATGTTTCGCTTCCTCTTCCTACCTCCCCTTCTTGTTTGGCATTCAATCATCTCCAATGTATACTTACCTGTAAAAGCATTTGCACTTCTAGTGTTGTACCAATGAACATTTATAGACTTGATCGTGTTTTCTATTTCATGCATTAGCACTTCTAGAATTTTACCAACCCAAAATTGGTGGCCATGTGAGTTCTCATCAGCCGGCGTTGCAATCAACATCCCCGCGGTGAGCTCTTGCAAATTTGCTTGCCATCTAGCTTCGGCTGCTTTGGTCATCCTTGGTCCCACATAAATGTCTCTTTGTTGTGGATGGACCAAGCTGTCATTAATCGCATTTACTAGTCGCTCCGGACTTCTATTTACGCGATCATGTTGCAGCGACCATGTGAATGGCGTTTCCAAATTCCAATTATCAACAGATACACAATTGTCTATAATTTCTTTCTGATCACTATAAAATACATCCCACCATGACGTGTCTTGTTGTGCGGCATATTTCTTGGCGGCCTCAATATGCTTTCTTTTTTCTTCTAAGGCTTGGAGCCATGACCGTTTTTGTTCTGATACCAAGTCGCTCTGCAACTGTCCTTTCTTCTCAATTGGCATTTGTTTAGCTCCATGGACAATTGTACTCGGCATACAAAGTAATAACTGGCAACCACCTTCAGGTTCCCATGTTGTAGAAGATGAATATTGTTTAGCATACAAAAGTGTAGAACCACTTATTCCATTTTTCTTTATCAAAAAAATGTGATTGAAACTTATATTGTTTAACTGAGCAAGCACTTTAACATTCCCACCACCCCCATCTAATATATATCTCTTAAAGTCATATACCTCCTTCAAGTGTAACACTTTTGGGCGTGGTGTATATGCATCACAAATGACATCAAATAGTTTAGGTAAAGTGAAAGCATCATGCCGAGACAACTGTCTGGAGAATGTGCTAAACATCTGATCTATATGGTCATGTGTGTGGCCAACCAAAAGGAAATTGACTTTCACTTTCCTAAACAATTCTAGGTTGACCAACATACTTAGATAGCCAAATACAGTTGAATTTTTGTTCTCTCTAGCAGTATTGTCCAATTGAATGTATAGAACAGGGGGGAAAGGTTGTCCCCAAGACATCAAAACTCGGTGAATCACTGTAACTGTTAGGTTAGGGTCATTGTGAACATTGGGGTAAGTAATGAAGACGTGAGGTCGAACAGACCTATTATAAGCCAAGCATCCCACCAAGTGCATTTGAACAAGGCACTCATCATTGACATATTTGGGGAGCCTCCGCATATGCGGCAAGCATGTCTTCTTCTGGTCCATGCCATCTATCATTAAGCACATGTATTGTTCAGGCCTCTTCAAACACTTCTCTCTATGATGCATCGCCTTCCTTCGTTCTAAGGATTGTGCCTCACGATGCTCTTGTAGTAACTTCTTACTCGTATCCTTTTCCATTGATGTCTTTGCACCTTTAGCCAAACTTTTAAGATTTGCACAAATGGAGCAATACCCCATACGTACTTTACGAGGAATAATAACATTTGAAAACCGAGCTCTCCATAATCTTGTGAATTGGCTATAGGTGATAGACTTATTACGTGAGCCCAGCATTTCAGATCGATAGACATCATAAACTTCCCGACGGGTATAATTATCAGAAAGATGCATCCTACCTGTAGTGGGCATTACTTCACAATTTAACTGAAAGTAAGTTTTCATCCAGCCAATAGCTAGTCTTCCAATTGCACCTTTCATACTTGGAACCTCTTTACAATTGAGCATCTGATCCCCGCTAAGTAGACGTTGTTGTACTCTATGTAGCCGCATGTTACTAACACATAACGCAATTTTGAATGCAACTCTACATATCTGTTGCGCATGGAAGATATAATACTCGAATGATACTTTGATCCCCGTACATTTGTCAGATACTAGTTGCATATGTGATCCGAGGTAAGTGTCTTGCTCATCACCGGTCATCGAAAAATAGTATCGCCTTAATTCTCGCAACTTTGATTTTCCAATCATAGACATACAACCACGGGCACAACATATTTTGTTGACATCAAATCCAATCTGTTTATCTGATGTCACCAAGCTAAATCTAGCAAGACGAATTCTTCGTGGGATTCTTCTAATATGCATAGGGCTCCCAGATTTCTCTTCCTGCATAGAGGTTGGTGTAACCTTGTTACAGTCTAATTCTCTGTTCTGACCATCGCCAATGTTATTCAATGTTTCCTGGGCACTTCCTTCATTCTCCGTATCTTTATTAATATCGTATTCTTCAATAGAGAACTCTTCACATGTGTCATTATTTACATTCCCTGTAGATGAGCTCAAACAATATTCTTCGATAGAATATGGTGAGTCGGTCGAAAGACAATATTCTTCAATCGAATATGGTGACTCTGTTGACAAACAATACTCTTCAGTAGAAAACGATGGGTCTGATGACAAACAATATTCTTCAATCGAGAACGGTGAATCTTCACTCATGGCTTAAGGTCTAGATAGGGCTCTCTAAGTTATACTCCTCTCTAACCATATACTCCTCCCTAAACATAAACTTCTCTCTAAACAAAAGCCAAATCAATAGAATGTCTATATTATGTAATATTCTATTAATACAATACATCTAAAAATTATTTTTAATAAAGTAATTTAACTTAAATTATCAATCATTATATAAACTAGATCTAAATGATGTTACCTCAAGTAAAATATAAAACTAATCATTAACAAGCCTTGAATATGTTGGATTAATGTTAAAATCATTGGCTAATTAATGACACCCATTTTGATATAGAACGTCTCACTCATTGGTTCTTTAATGCTCACCATTTTAAATATTAGACTTATCAATCATTGGTTAATTCATGCCCACATCTTTAATACATAACATTTGAGAGTCATAAAAATTGTTGCTTTTAGTAATCAATCATTGGTACATTCATGAACCTCTATCATTGTCTCCTTCATAACCTTTGAAGTGATTGTAGGTTGTTATGACTATAAAAGATTGATCAATATGTTAGTTTGACTTTGTAATCATTAATACAATCATAAGTTACTCTAGTTAATGTGACTATGGTTACCAACTAACTATCCTCAAAGTTACCAACATTGGTTAAGGTGACTATGGTTACTTTAACCATGGGTTCAATCCCTATAAATAGGAAGACCTCATCATATTTCACTCACCAGAGCGTACAGAGCGTACAGAGCACACAGAACGCAGAGAGCACACAGAGCACACAAAGCACTCAGAGCACAAAGCACGAAAGCGCGATCTCCGCCTCCACTTCAGCACGATCAACCATGTCTTCAAAGAGAATCGAGCGCGAGGACTCCAGGTAGGCCTCTGACACTGTGGACATTTTTGTAAATATGTTTCGTTTCTCAAGAACTCGATACGGCGTATCGAGTTCGTGTATAAATATTTGTATTGTATACATGAACTCGATACGCCGTATCGAGTTCATGTTTAAAGTGTAGGTTTTAAACACGAACTCGATACGCCGTATCGAGTTCGTGTTTAAAGTGTAGGTTTTAAACACGAACTCGATACGCCGTATCGAATTCGTGTTTAAAGTGTAGGTTTTAAACACGAACTCGATACGCCGTATCGAGTTCGTGTTTAAAACCTACACTTTAACCATGAACTCGATACAGCGTATCGAGTTCATGTATACAATACAAATATTTATACACGAACTCGATACGGCGTATCGAGTTCGTGTTTAAAACCTATACTTTAACCATGAACTCGATACGGCGTATCGAGTTCCGGTTTAAAGTGTAGGTTTTAAACACGAACTCGATACACCATATCGAGTTCGTGTTTAAAGTGTAGGTTTTAAACACGAACTCGATACGCCGTATCGAGTTCGTGTATATAAGAAGGCTTTGAGAGAGAAAAATCGTTTATGGGGTGGAAATGATATCAAATTGTCTGGCAAAATCAGTCTTTTTTATGTTGACTTTACTTACTTTTAAAGAAATACATGCTCTAATTATAGGTGTTTTATAACCTACTTTAGCTTAAAATAATAGAAAATGATCTACAAATTGCCTTCACTATGGCAAATTATCCTCAATATAGGTTTAGAATCTATATAAGTCATACCTACTATTTAAAAGAATATATAACCCGTTTTACTTATTACGACCTATATTTTCTAAGTTGAATAACCCTGCCTATAATAGATTTTTGAATATGTTACTGCTCCTGGAAACTGTTCTTCATTATAATATACAACTTCAATCTACGTGACTGTCTAACTTATGTTTTTGCATATACTTTCTTAAATAGGTCGTTTGAGAACCTGTCGGACCGACCCGTGAAGAAAATTAAGCTTCGCATACAAGGTTCTCCAATCGAAGCCCAGACCAAGGTAACTCCTGAGACCATGAAGAGAGGAAAAAAGCTTCTCTTTAACGAAGAGACAAAATCTCAGCCACATAGTGATGTTAGCCAAAAGAAACTTGTCGCCGCTACTGGAGGCGAAGACCTTCCTGACCGAGATCTAACGGACAAGGAATGGTGTATGCAATATGTCGACTCAAAGAAAAAAGTCGTATTGTATACAACAAAGAAGAAGGGTGAGGGGCAGCTTGGAAAAGAAACCCCATTTATGTATGGCCGAATTCTACGATTTGACTACGAAGATGCAGATTCGGCCAACATACTGGTAATGATAGAGTGCTCCAAGGGGGTACGTAAAGTGTTCCTTTCAGAAGACCTTTTAGTAAAGGAATCTTGTGGGCCTGAAGTGTTCAAAAAAGCACTTCATAACTCACAAAACCTGATTGTTACCTTGAGGCCTTATATACAAGGCCATGTAACTCTAAGAGATGAAGAGCCCTCCACCTTGAAGGCCACAAAAAAGGTATCCAAAGTTCAGTCAAGACCAGCCAAGAAGAAGACAACGAAAATGTCGGATACGGATTCAACAAGTGAAAATGAAGAAGAGGATAATAAGGGGACGCCAAGAGCCGAGCTGGCCTCGGGTGTCTTGTCATCCGAGCAGAATAAAATAAGGAGAGAGTTAATGCAACGGAAGCTGGTCAGGAAAGGGCAAGTATTTAATTTGCCTATAACACACATCCATCGGCCCCCTATTGATGAAAAAACAGGTCGAAGACCACTTGAGATTAGAGAGCCTCATCGCATGCATGTTCAAAATCTCAAGAAAAAAATGAAAATTAATCCTCATGCCACTGTGGTGCCTTTTATTGTTATGGTGGATCCTGAAGAATGTGAAACCATTGAAGATTTTGATATCAGAAAGCATGATCAATATAATTATTTTGTCATTGGTGGATCGCATTCAGCAGAGGCACGTCGACAACTTGTGAGAGAACATCCAACCACTTTCTTCTTCAAGTATGCCGAGTGCAAAATTTATGTTGGGCTCACAACCGAAGAGGCTAAGCTGTTGGCATGGGACCATAATAATGATAATGACTATCGGCAGAAAATGTCGTCTATTGAGCGTATACGGTTCTTCCACCACGAGTATTTAGATGTGAAACAAAAGTTTGGTGTGAAGTTACATCCAGGCCTTCGACGTCAATGTCTGCATGAAGTCGGCATTGTGGTAGATGATAATGTTAGGTCCGATGGTCTTCGAAAGTATGAGTCTTGGTTTCAATTGGCGTTTAGAGATGGAGAAGTATGGGACCTCCAAGATCAAATATTCTCAATGTGGGAGAATAAGGAGGTAAAGGGTCAACGACAAAAGAAATGTAGGGTTGACCCTCAACTAGAATTAAAGTCACAAGCCGCCAAGAAAATTGACTTGACAATTGAAGAAGCGGCAGACGACATGAAGCTGTCTCTATGGAGAGCGATGCAAGGTATTAAGGACGAGCAGCTTCTTGTGTCGGTTTTGTCAAGGGTTGTGGCGAAAGATTTAAGCCTTGAAGAAATGGTCACTGAGTTCAATAAGTAAGTCTTTCAAATACTGAAATTGTAGTCTATCTTGTGTAATTCAAAGTTCTAATCTTGATTTCTAATTTTACAGTCATAAGGTGTACATGAAGATCCAAGAAGTTATGATGAAACAACTTGGATGTATAACTTGGGAACAAGAGACCGAGGATTATCCTCTAACGTCTTCGTATAAGGCGTTATCAGAGTATTTTATTGCATTCAAGGATTGGGTTAGTATTCATGTTTTTTCATTACCCTTTCATCATATGTAGAGCTTGTATAATAATACCTGATGTCCTATTGCTTCTATTAGAAACCGTGTCGAGGCAAGAAACAAGGAGAAGTTAAGGATATACACGATTTCCCTACATCCTTCCTTGCACATCTCGAGCGAGCCAGAAAAGAAAAGGATCGTCGCTTAGTCAAGGCGTACGAAATGGAGGAAGATGGCTCGTTTAAAAAATTTAGCCACAAAAAAGATATTACGAGAGATCTTTACTACAATGTGGTTTGCGGTGATGTCATCGACTTGATCCAGAAGGTGCCAAAGAAGGAATATACGCTAATGATTGCGGATATTCCTTACGGATTTCGAATGGCTGGGTCATCATACGACGATGAACCGTTTAGGTTTAAACAATTGGAGAAGATGGTCAAGGATTTCGCTGAGCTAACGACCGCATCCTTGTGGCGAATAGTTGTCTTTCATAGTATGGACCAAGGGTACTCGGTAGCTCAAGCTTTGAGATCTTGTTGCCATGGCATCGAGAACCTTGCATGGTAAGGATTATTTATAGGTGTCTTTCATTATATTGCAATTCTTAAGGTTGTTGAATCTATTCTTAACTCGTTGAATTATTTTTTATAGGATCAAGACCAATGTAAATAGAGGGCCAACTTTTCGGTTCGTTAATGCCATTGAATACATAACGGTTGGCTACTTCGATGAAATTAAAAAACAGAGAATCAAAGAGCATTCTAATGAAGTGGGAGGTTCAAATCTGTTGGTATATCCAGCAGTGACTCGGAAATTGCGACATGTCACCACGACAGAACGGGGACTTGTCAACCCATACCAAAAACCTCAACGACTTATGATGCGCTTGATCGAGATGTTTTCTGTCGAAGGAGACTGGATATTAGATCTCTTTTCTGGCACAGGTATTCCTCGAACTAGGGTAACGATCTTGAGATAACCAATCACTTTTTTTTTGTTTGACAACTAAATCTTCTTGTTACTTACATCATAGGAACTACGTCAGCATGTGCATTGAAGCTGTTTAGAAATACAGTTGCATTGGAGAAGGACGAGGACCAAGTTATATTTATTAATATGCGGATTAAGGCTTTGTGGGAGTGCCCAGACCAGGATGAGGAGGTCGGTGCAAAGAACCTCGCCAATACAGAAAGGTTTCAACCTGCTTCGCGAGAGCCTATTCCTCCGTTAGCCGGTGAACCGGGGGAGCTAATAGAGCTTGATGATGAGCTTATAGAAGATATTTCGTTGGCTTGGCTAACAGGGGAAACCAATGCACGTATAGCCGAAGAGAGTTCTACA
This sequence comes from Azolla caroliniana, assembly GCF_043228905.1. Lineage (NCBI taxonomy): Eukaryota > Viridiplantae > Streptophyta > Polypodiopsida > Salviniales > Salviniaceae > Azolla > Azolla caroliniana. The sequence goes on along the minus strand of NW_028230986.1, from coordinate 3,218 downwards.
CAAGATGATGAAGAAAATGACGTTGATGAATTGATTGCTATGTAATAGACTCTATAAAGAATATGACACTGACGATTTGTTAAGATTTCACATTATTAAAACAAATTTTGGGTTTTACCTAGTGGATTCTATTCTTTATAATCATCTATATGTTTCAATTTTATTTTTGTATACTTGATTAGTAGATTTATGATATTGGTTTCACCGCGTGCATAGTTGACTACCAAACTTATGGAGAAACATGAACTAGCTTAAATGGAGGCTAATTTTGGTCCAAGCTAACCTTAACAGAACATGGCCCTATAATTGTTGCCATGACTGTCCATGTTGTTATTATGGATCTTTGTCTTATATTGTTAAAACTATTATGTTTCTATTCCATTGCTGCTTAGATTGTGTAGTGTGTTGATAATGGTTCCAGTTGCGTTATCGTTCGGAGTTTGATCTTGTGTGAATCACCTAAGCAATAGAGTAGATCAATTTTAAATACAGGTATGAAAGCCTAATAGGTTTGTTATTTCCACGACATTATCCTAAAGTTCATTGCCTTACATTGTGCACAATTATATACACATATGGTTTGATCCCATATGAACAAACTGAGGAATAGATTAGATCAACTTTTAATATAAGTATTGAATACTTTAATAAGTTAGTTATTCCAATCACTTATCCTAATGTGCACTATCCTACATTTTCCACAATTACATACATGCACGTATGGGTCAAAGTATAAATTATATCTCATTTTATTAGTATGGATACAAGTACACCTCATATTTTTGTAAAACCTACCTAATTAATATAAGTCTTTAAGTTAGTGTTTCCCTTGTCGCACAATAGTGCCATATTGAGCCATAGTTGAACTTTATTATGCCTACATTAACTTATCAACATGTCTAAACTTGCATGATTTCTAATGATCTCCACTCGTAGATCTATCATGTATTTTTATATTTGCAAATTCTTATCAAGTTGAGGAACATGTGATACTAGTGCATCCAATTATTGTAGAGAGGGTGTATTTTCTTCGTTTTAAGAAGATTCTACAAGTGGAATGCGCAATCCTTCCACTTGTGAACGCGAACATGTTTGTACAGAGAGAGAGAGAGAAGAAGAGGCCGTTGCCTCTGTTGTAACCGCCGCCTGTGGCGAAGATCGTGAGCACGAGGTCGTCGCCTCTGTGAACTCACTATTGTAACCATTGTGATATAATGATAGTTTGGAGACTGTGGACTCCCGTGGTTTTTCCCTCTCAGGGTTTTCCACGTTAAACATCATGTGTTCTCTTCTCTCCTTTGTGTCGTGTGTATTCATTCCCGTTTTCTGTGTTTGATCTTAGACTCGGTTGTGGCCAAGCGGTGTTCATCGGAGCGTGTAGTTCCTATCAAACTGGTATAAGAGCGAAACGACACAGAAAATGGACGATTCGTTGGGAGGCATGTTCAAGCTCACTGGCTCCAACTATTCGGTGTGGAAGTCAAAGATGAGGGACATGCTCGTGGTTAAAGACCTCTGGCTGCCAGTTCAGTTCGGGGACAAGAGACTGGACAAAATCGACGCCGCGATATGGGAGGTAATGCACATGAAGACATTGACGTACATACGGTGCTTCATCGACATGAGCCTATAGAACAACTTCAATGAAGAGAGCAAGGCTCATGAGCTCGGGAAGAAGATCGACAATATGTTTCAAAACAAAAATGCTGTTAATTAGGTTTCGGTATTCCGGAAGCTAGTAAGACTCCGGTACCAAGATGGCTCCAGCATGGCGGAGCACATGAATGCTTTCCAGGGGCTGATACACCAGGAAACATCGTTGGAAGTACCTCTCGCCGATGAGGTTCGCTACTCCTGCTCGGTTCCCTCTCGAATAGCTGGGAGACGTTGGTTGTCCCTTTGGGCAACGCCGGGCCGGAAGGTAAACGGTTATCCCTAGCAAGAGTGAAGTCGAGCTTGCTAGATGAGGAGGCGCGTCGGAAAGATAAGGATACGAGCTCCGACCCCAAAGCGCTCCTTACCGAATCAGAACGCGGAAGACAAAGAAATCGTAGTCCCCAGAACCGGGAAAAGTCGGGGACACGGTCAAAGTCAAGGGGGAGGCCTACTTGCTTCTATTACGGCAAGCCGGGACACTTCCAGAAGAATTGTCGGCATTTCCGAATAGACAAGGAAATCGACGGTACCGATTCGAAGCGGACACCGGACCGGAACGGTAAAGACCGGAGGGGGCCGGACCGGAAGGGAACGACAACAATCGCGGCAAGTGAAGAAGAGTTGATGCTTATCACCGAGGAGAGTGAGCTAAACCTTGCCGGCGACGAGATGACCTGGGTGGTCGACTCCGGAGCGTCGTTCCACCTTACCCCGGACCGGAAATGTTTCTCATCCTACTCAGCCGGTGATCATGGCTGTGTCCGGATGGGGAATGAAGGTACTTGCCGAATTGTTGGCATAGGAAACGTGTGGTTGGCAACACCAACCGGATGCAAGCTGCTGCTGAAGGATGTCCGACACGTTCCGGAGGTTCGTCTAAACATGATATCAGCCGGTCGGCTAGATGATGAAGGCTACACGGGTAGCATCCGGAATGGTGCTATGAAGTTCAGCAAAGGGAGCCTAATTGTGGCTCGGGCCCGGAAGGTAAACACACTGTACCTGATGAATGCCCAGTTATGTCCGGAGGAAGTGAACGTGGCATCCGCCATTGTCGGTGAGGTGTGGCACAAAAGGCTGTGTCACATGAGTGAGAAGGGGATGAAGAGGCTTGTAGACGACAACCTCATTCCAGTGAAGAATGTGCACTTGGAGAAGTGCACTGATTGTCTGGCCGGTAAGCAAAACCGGACCTCCTTCCGAACAAGGCCACCGATGAGACGTAATGCACCACTGGAGTTGGTGCATATTGATGTGTGTCAAGTGGACTCGAAGTCACATGTAGGATCGCAGTACTTCGTGACGTTCATAGATGACCACAACCAGAAGCTGTGGGCCACACCGTTGAAGATGAAGGATCAGGTGCTATCCGTCTTCAAAGAGCTCCACGCGAGAGTGGAAAGAGAAACCAGCCAGAAGCTGAAGGCGGTTCGAGCAGATAATAGAGGCGAATACCGGGGGCAGTTCGAGGAGTACTGTCGCTCGAAGGGAATCCGGCTCGAATTTACCGTGCCGAAGACGCCGGAACTGAACGGGCTGTCTGAGAGGATGAACCGGACCAT
>NW_028230985.1:0-20991 GCF_043228905.1 Azolla caroliniana | reverse complement strand
ACATGGTAGGCACTACAAGAATGCCAGATCATGCTACCCCTAGGTCGGTTGCTGCAATTAGTGCTCCAATTCAACGATGGGTTAAAATCAGCATTGGCCTCACCAAGTTCCGCACCAGCTCCGGCGTTCTTCTCAAATTCGGAAGAGGGACCGGTAGCGGTCGACACGAGCAGTCCAACAATCACCGCCATCATCAAAGGACGAGATGTACCGGGGACAATTGTTGATGGTGGATCGGGAGTAAATGTAATAAGCCTATGAACATGTGACACTCTCGGAATCTAGGAATGGGAACCATGCCCGTTTTGGCTCTGGATTGCGGACACCAAATCAGTACGACTGGCCGGATTGATTTGGGACTTGGAAGTGACAATTGGAGGCCATGCCTTCCGGATTTTTGCGGTGGTTCTCCAGTTAAACATGAAGGAGCATATCCTCTGTTGCTGGGACGACCATGGTTACGTACTGCTCATATTAAACAAAACTGGTAGAAGAACAATATTACGTTCCGAAGAGGCAAAACTAAGGTGAGAGTACCAACACAAACCTGTGCAGGCCCAAGCAAGGAGGTGTATGCCAAAAGCGTGAACATGCTGGAAGCGCTTGCTGATGAAGAAGTAGATCGATACCTCGAGGAGAACCCTAAGATAGTCCCTTCGTTAAAAGTAGACATTGTCGAAGCTGTCTCCCCATATATCGTGCACCTGGACGATGCCGGTGAGGAGCCGGATCCGGACGCAATTCGGGAACTGCGCCAAGCACAAGAAGCCCTAGAGCGGGAGATGGCGGTATCACAACGTGTGAAAGCATCACAGTTGGAAGAAGTGAATTTAGGAATTGGGGAAGAAACAAGACCGGTACATGTGGCCAAAGAAATGCCACCGGAGGAGAAATCGGAATGGTAACATTATTGAAAAAATTTCGGGATGTATTTGTGTGGTCATATGAGGATATGCGGGGACAGGACCCACAATTGTATGAGCACCAGATCCATTTGAGCAAGGATGCGAAATTGGTAGCACAGAGATGTTACCGGATGAATTCGAATTATGCGGCTAAGGTGGAGGAGATCGATAAGTTGTTGCAGGTCGGTTTCACCTTTAAGCCTGATTGTGGTCGTACTTATGAAAAACGGAAAAATACGGGTCTGTGTAGATTACCGGAAATTAAACGTTGTCACTGTCACCAATGGATTTTCACTTCCATTTACGGATGGAGTCTTGGATGTGGTGGTAGGTCACAAGGTGTATAGTTTCCTTGACGGATTCAACGGGTATAACCAAATCAGGATGCACCCTGACGGCCAGGAGATAACAGCGAACGTAACTGAATGGTGAGTCTTCATAGCGGTCGTGATGATGTTCAGACTAAAGATGGCACCAACAATGTTCCAATGAATCATCATGGAAATTTTCGGGGAGTTTACCCCATTGTTTATGCAGGTGTTTTTAGATGACTTTGCGGTGTATAGCAAGAAAGGAGAACAACTTGACCATCTTCGGTTATGCCTGGAAAAATGCAGAGGTTACTGACTAAGTCTGAATCCGGCGAAATGCGTATTCGGGGTAACCAGCAGCACACTACTAGGTCATATGGTTAGTAAGGATAGGATCGCAGCAAACCTAGATAAAGTTAGATCCATTTGGAAGCACCTTCACCGACGATCGCCAAAGCTTTAAGCTGGTATTTAGGACAGATCCGGTGGCATAGCCGGATGCTCCGATACTTGGCCGACCTTGGGACACCACTACATGCAGTCGTACACTGGACACCCTTTCAATGGATGGAACTAGAGGATAGGGCATACCATGCGCTCAAAGTAATGCTATCCCAGGCACTGGTGGTACAACCCTCAGATTGGTCAAAGGAATTTCATGTGTTTGTGGATGCATCTGATATTGCGATTGGCAATGTTCTTATGTACCTCACCGAACCAAAGTGGTACTGGCCAGTTTACTACACCAGTCAGAAGCTCTCCTAGGCAGAACGGAATTATTCGACAATGGAAAGGGAAGCATTGGGAATGGTATATACTATAACGAAGTACCATCATTACTTGCTGGGACAGAAATTCTTATTCCATGTGGATCATTCGACATTGTTGTACTTGGTCTCCAAATCATCGTTAACCGGCAAACTAGCACGATGGACGTTGCTTCTACAGGAGTTCAAATTTGAAATCTACCACAGATCGGGAGTACAACATGCAGTAGCGGATTACTTCAGTCAGTTAGAATCTAGAGAGGTAGGTGACGGAGTCCGCGACGAACTACCGGACGCGCAACTGTTTAGGGTAACAGTAGAAAACACGATCGCCAGGACAATCGCCGAGGAGGACAAATTACTGATGAATATGCATCACTTCCTCAGCACCGGACTACGTCTGAAAGAGTTAAACCGAGACGGGCGGAAATAGTTGGCGGTACAAGGTTGGCTCTTTTGTTTATTCCAGGATACATTGTACCACAAGGAAGCGGATGGTATATAGCGAAGAGCAATCCGGAGCGATGAAAAGGACACAATTTTACGGGAAGCTCACTGTGGAGTCATTGGAGGACACTACATTGGAGATGCAACAGCAATGAAGATATGATAAAGCAGATTATGGTGGCCTACAACACTGAAGGAGTCGATGCGAGATGCAAAGGAATGCGACTTATGTCAATGAATGGGCCAACCGACAGAGCAAGCGAGGATGCCACATCAGCTAGGGTTATCACTAGAGCCGTTTCAAAAATGGGGATTGGACTTTGTCGGACCCTTTAAGCCTCCGACAATAAGAACTGGAAACCGGCAAATTAATGTGGCAATGGACTACTGCACAAAGTGGATTGAAGCAAAGGCACTGAAGGACAATACCGCGACGTCAACGACCAAGTTCCTATACGACTACATCTAGTGTCGTTACGGATGTCCAATCGAACTAATCAGTGATCAAGGTGGACACTTCCCCTGACAAGTGGTGGACAGCTTAACATCATTTTATGCGATGGTGCACAAACGGAGTACACCATATTATCCGCAGGCCAACGGATTGGCCGAATCCACCAACAAGACCTTGTAGAATATTCTTCGAAAAATAGTTAATGAAAACCGGACCGACTGGGACACGAAACTACAGAGTGCGCTCTGGGCTTACCGAATTGCTTACAAGACGAGTATCCGGACAACACCATTCCAGTTAGCTTTCGGATTCGAAACGGAAATGCTGATGGAGTTTCAAATTCCAAGTTTGCGGATTCAAGTCTGGGAAAGGTGAAGTGAGAAGGAATCAGAAAAAATCCAGCTAGCGACATTGTATGAACTAGAAGAGCTCTGGATAGCTAGCGTTCTGCAGTTAGAGCTCGAGCAACGATGACGGAAAGCGTTTGTCGACCGGCACTGAAAGGGAAATGAGAAAATGTTCAAAATCGAGAAGCCGGTTCTGGTGTTTCAGACCCGTATGGGCAAGATGCCAAGAAAGTTACGGTTTTGGTGGACCGGACTGTACTGGATAACACATGAGTTCAAAGGGTCGTATCAGCTAGGAACACTGGCTCGCAAAATCTAGGAGAAGTGGGTAAACGGGAACCCATTCAAACAAACAGAGGATGGAGCAGGAACCGGAAGCAGTATTCGGATAGACGGCAACCCAGAGGAACCTACTACGGATCTGGTGTTGCCGGATACGATGGAAAAGGAATAACACGTGTCCTTAGAAAAGAAAAAGAAAAAGAAAAGCATGAGAAAGAGTGGTAGTAAATGAACGGACACCATGAAACAACGTGACGTCAGGTATTTAAAGCGCACCACGTGGGGTACAACTTCTATAATAGTACACAACGTGCATGCGTGGGAATCAGGAAAAGGCGGCAAGATAGGAACACAAAACATCTGCTTTACAGAGTCTCTCTCATGTCGCGAACACAAAGCACTTAGCACACAAAGGCGGATACAGGTGATTAGGCGAACAAGACACTACCGCAGACACCCCAAAGCTTACAACCGCCACTGAAGAAGAGGACACACTGGAGCCCATGGCGCTCTCCGAGACTGCCAAGAATTGGTTTACACATCATGGATTGGAGGGTTATTGCCGGATAGCAGAAGCACCTCCCCACGAAGAACCGGAAAAGGTCGCAAAGAAGATCGACCTAGAGGAAATAACAGAGGAGGCTACCCGAGCCCTAATAAGATTGCTAGAGGGAGGGCTCTACTCTATTGACAATCCTTCTCCAGAGACACTAAGAAAGTTCTTTGACGAGTACTCCCTTGCCAACAAAGCGTATCGGACATAGGGCAGTGATGACGCCTTGTTCCGAGAAGTAGCTCGTGTGCTCCACGAGTACGGGTTCGTGCACCCCCGACTCCCGGCAATGCCTAAGCATAGAGTCGGGTTCATCATCGCAACATACGAAGGGGTGAAAGAGGACCGGTCAGCAATCATCGCCGATTCTCTATGAGTGGCCATCCAATCCGTAGTGGATGGCAAGAAAGTATGGACGGCGGTGGTCCAATGGCTCACCCTCCTCGCACCACTAGTGCCGACAATAAAGGCGAAGAAGCGGGCCCGAGTAGCGGATGCAATTCCAAGCAAGCCGTTGAAGCAGCAACAACTCCTCACCAACCACAGTCCGGGTTGGACAGAGGGAGTATCGGCACAAAAGAAAAAGGAATAGCGGGCAGCTGGAAGCGGTAGGCAAAGACCGAGGCCCCGGTAGAACCACTAGTAAAGCCTCTTAAAATTAAACTACGTTGGCAAGAGCGAGATCCACCCACCTTGGCTCAAAGAATTAACATCGGAACCCAAGAGGAGGAGGCGGAGGAAGAACCCGCCGACAATTGCCTACGACGTTAGAAGAGAAGCGATGCGGAGCAACAAGGGGACGAGTCGGGTCCGGTAGAGGACAACACACAGAGTCCCAGCTCCGAGGGACAAGATCCAAGGCAAGAGATCGGGCCTATGTTGTCCGCCAGAATTGTCACCGCCGGATATAACACATGAGCTATAGAGTATTATATTAGGAGCGTTAAAATTAATGCGTGTAACAGTCGTACGTAGGGAGCGTAACTGATTAGAGAACCTATATATATAAAGGGCGAGAGACCATTGTAATAGCTAGCATATTCTAAGAGTGAAGTTTTAATATAGTTTATCTTCTCTGATCTTGGTGTCCTGTCCATTGGTTGATTGGTATCTTGTTTCCGTGTCTCGTTCTCTGTACAAGACTGTGTTACAGTTAACACAAAGTAAGGACGCGTTGGGTACTATGCCCTAAGGAGGCTAGGTTGTAGCCATCTCCTCCTTACGGCCTACTGATCACGCACTACACATCTATATTCCCTTGCACCACAATCACCTTGTAAGTTACCCCGAAGGACTCAGGGTAGCTTGTGTTCCTAACCGGTAAAACTTTTGGCACGCCTGGTGGTCTGTGAATTCTCACAGCCGAGCAAGCAAGGAATGGAGGTCTAGTCACTGACATATCAAAGAACCTACGCGACAAGATCGACCACTAACTAGATCCATCACTAGACAGACAGAAGAATGCGCTACGGGAAAACACTGCCTCAACAACCATACCTCCTCTTTCCAAGAGTATACGGTACACTCCACGCTCACAAAATAGAACAACTTCGATCACAAAGTCTTATAGCCACACTATCAAAGTAGTGCGAACAAATGCCACAATAGCCCACACCATGGGGTAGGTAGCCTTTGTTGGCCTACCGTCACCATCGTGACCAGATTCACTTTCTCGTAGCCCCGTTTTAACGGAGAAACCGATGTTGCGAGCCACATACGATCATTCCTAAATGTCTAGAATGCTAATCACATTGCGCAGTGGTTTCCAGATGTGGAAGGTCACTCTTCGAAGATCGCCGAGTTCGGGTTAACTTTGGACAGTCGGGCTACGTGCTAGCATTCCCACATGAATCTGGTAGCAATCACAACCTTCAACCAATTGCAATCGGCGTTCTTGCGTTTTTTTCATCGGAGGGTGCCACAACGTGAAATAATCAGGCAGTTCTATACCATCAAGAAACATCCCATACAATCCGTAGCGGATTTCAAATTGTGTTTCTAGAGTCTATGACGGAACCTTAAACGGGCCCCGACGGACGAAGAGGCCTAAGAAATGTTTTTGGCGCCCCTAAGACGGCCTATCCGGACGACACTGAACATGCACAGTGTGAAAGGGGAGATGTCGGATATGGTCATCGAGCGAGCATTACAGCTTGAGTTAGAGGAGGAAAATGAAGGAGTGTCCATGGCATCGCTACGGTAGGCATTGCCCCAAGAAGAGGAACATCGATTCTGTCAAAGAACGGAGCGTCAATACTGTCACCACCATAACAACAACGGAAGAGGAAGAGTACCAAAAGACCAACCGTTATAATCGCTAGGGGCATCACTACGACAATCAACGGCCCACTCACAATCGCGGAGGACTCAACGGACCTCATCCAAATGGTAACAATCGTCCGCCTAGGGACCAACGCCGTTATGAGGAGAGCTCAAAAGACGAACAACGCCCTGTGCTGCACCAAGAATATCGTCAACAACCCTAGAATAACAAGCCAATTCAACAACCCCAGGAAGAGCAAGCCGCATCGGAAGAAACAAATACAACATCAATATTAGAGAGAGGCGAGTCAAGCGTACATTGTTTCACATGCCAGCAGCCCGACCATTACGCGACGCAGTGTCCACGTTGCAAAGGTAAGGAACTAGCCATCAATACAATCACGACAGAAATCGAGCAGGTCACGGCACGACAACAGGAGAAAAACACAGAATGTGCAGAACAAGATGAGATACACAAAAAAGCCCAGTCTTGGGTAGCAAATGTGGTGAATGCGGAGCATATGAAACAAGAATCAACAAACACCTGCTCACAGACGAACGATAACGCATTAGCACCGCACCCCATATGGCAAGCATTGTGCAGACTATAAAATAACGTTGACCATGGATAAGCTCCTCCGCTTCGTCCCACGATTCCGACAAGTGGTGTAGAATTGTTTACGAGGCACAACCAGATTAGATGTATTGGACAATTTTGCAGAGTCTAGTACCAACCCAGTAGTAGTAACCCGTCGATTAAATTGGTGGCATCGTCGATGGGGGGTCCGACGAAAACGTAATTAGCACAAGCACGTGTACTCGACTGGGCATTATAGATTGGGAAGCATGGCCCTTCTGGCTCTGTATGGCAAACACCCGTTCCATCAGGCCCCTTGGGTTAATTCGGAAATAAGGAATTGTCGTCGGAGGCCATCACTTTGACATCTTTGCGGTGGTAATCGCATTAGATGATCCGGGAGCATATCCAATTCTGTTGGGAAGACCATGGTTACGTTCTTCTTATTGGGATTTCGGTCCCTCCAGATGGGATCTTGAGAACCGGATGTAGAAGACCCGGTGAGAACCGGATGTAGAAGACATATTTGTAAATATGTTTCTGAGTAAGCCCATTGAGGCTATATTTGGAAATAGTCCTCAGTTCATATAAGTATAAATATGACTTACGACAATCACTTTAGTGTAGTTGTGTTCATGTTGTGGTAACCGTTGTACAATGAGAGAGAGATACAAACATATACTCTGTTGTAACCTCATCAATGCGAAGAAACAGAGCCAAGTCGTTGCCTCCAAGTCTCTGATTGTACCCCTTCTCTTCATAGTGATAGTTTGGAATCTATGGGCACCCGTGGTTTTTCCCTAATAGGGTTTTCCACGTAAATATCCTGCGTCATTTTTTTTGTGTACACTCCCCTTCCCATTTTTGTGTTTGATTCTTATAGAAGTGATTTACTACTCAGTTGCGGCCAAGCGATATTCCGCGCATTTCTCTTCAAACTGATATCAGAGCGAACAACACAGAAAATGGAAGAATCTTTTGGCGGCATGTTCAAGCTCACCGGCTCCAACTACTCAGTGTGGAAGTCAAAGATGAGGGATATGCTGGTGGTTAAAGATCTTTGGTTGCCGGTTCAGTTCGGGGACAAGAGACCGGACAAGATCGAGGCCACGGTGTGGGAGGTGATGCACATGAAGATGACGGCATACATCCGGTGCTTCATCGACATGGCTCTTTTGTTGGAGTTCGATGAAATCAAGCGCGGAACGAACGTAGTCACTTGTAATATTCTTTATGGAAGCATTTATAATACTAGCTGCGAATGAGAGAGGTTGCTCCAATAAGTTTTTGATTGTGGTATGGGGGCTTGTATGGCACATTGCATTACCGAAATAACCCTCGGGAAGAGGAGGATCAATCCGTTTCCTCACGTTCACAGCCACAAGCGCCTTCGTTTCACACTCGTCGTCATCTTCCAATCCGCGTGATTTCGTGATGCACCGCCACAAATGTGCCAACAAGCTCACGAAGGTGGAGTAGAAAACGCCTTCGCTAGCCCCTTTTGAAGCTTGCACCTTGATTTTCTTGAGCATTTCTATGCTAAAATTGATCTTGTTGATGCTGAGTTCGGGGTACTCTTGGGTAGTTGAATCTGGGTCCGACTTAGGAGGCAGTTTCTTATATTCAATGTGATCAAACATAGGCATGGGAGGGTCTCGTGGCATGAGTGCCGAGCGATCATGCAATGGTGGTGTTGACACAGGCACTAGCACGCCTCGAACTGTACGTCCCCACGCATTCATGAATTCACTTGCTGCCTCCCCATCGGCAACTTGGTGATGTCGAGCTATACCCAAAGTCATTCCACCACAAGTAAATGTTGTCACCTACATATACAAAAGGAATTCAATCCTCTTCATCCATACGATGAGATCCAAATCTAACAATGTGCCTAGAATGGTATGGTATATCATGACATAAGGACTTGGTGTGCTATAAGTAAGGTTAAAAAACCTACCTTCATTCTGAATTAGTTGCGCTTTTCGCCACTCACAAGACACCTTGACAAATTTAGAGGTAGTGGTATGGTATATAACCTACCTTCATTCTGAATTAGTTGGAACGTTTTGCCACTCACAAGATACCCTGACAAATTACAGGTATCTAGACCATCAAGATTTCAAACATCAGAAATATGCCCAAGAGGCTAAGTACCTTCGCTTCTTGTCGAAGCTAAAGAAGTCCTTCAAGTGTAATTGTTCAATGAACACAGCCAGATCCAAACCCAAGGAAAACAATCAAGCAACACCAAGGTCTGACATTAGGCTAATTGCGAGGATCCCCGAACCCTAAAGGTCCCACAAGCAAGTATCGAGACAGTGCTGAGTACAAGCCAAAAAACTGAAACAACCAGGATCTATCTATACATATACATATACATATACATATACATATACATATACATATGTGTGTGTATGTATGTATAAAATCAAGTATCCAAGATGTATGTATAAAATCAACAAGGAGGGGGGAATTGAATCATGGGCGGGAAGTGTGGGGGTATACAGGTAAAATATCCAACAAGAGAGAAGGGAGAGGGTAGCCTATAGGTTGATTGTTGTTCTTTTTGTTCTTACCTGGACAAGGAGGAGATGAGGGGAGCCTCGATTCACGGGGACGAGGTCGAGGAGGAGGCGCGAAGGTTGGAAGGAAGGAGATAACTCAGAGAGGGGCCCATCGGCCGAGGCTTCGAGGAAGAGGGCCCCGGCATCGTTGAGTACAATGGATGGGCGGGGGTGGCCCAAGTCGAGGCGGCCCGCCCATTCCCGATACGAGCACAGCACCTCCGCCAGACCGGTTTCTATACTACTACTAGGCGAGGAGGCATGTCCTGAAGGAGGTGGAGAGGAGAAGGCATAGATGACCTCCACATGGACTCGGGGGACAGCCAGGTCGGAGCTGCTGAGAGGGATATGGTGGGCAGGGTGAGGGGAAGGGGTGAGGGGGAAGACCAGGCGTGGAGAGAAGCGCTCGATCTTCATTTCTCTCTCTCTCTCTCTCTGTCTGCGGATTTCTGTCTCTGAGCTACTACTACTACTTCTACACACACACAACACACACAGGAGGAGGAGAACAGAGGAGGAGAGAGACAAGCATATATGTACATACATACATACATTATTACATACATACATACATACATACTCTCTCTCTCTCTCTCTCTCTCATGTCTAACTTAAGCATACGTACATATGTACATACATACTAGTACCAAATATTAAAGATGTCGCTCGTTACTAGTACCAAATATTAAAGATGTCGCTCGTCGCTCAACTGATTTGCACTGTCCGATGTGGATAAAAAGCTCACGGCAGGCGGTGTCTGTTACGAGGAGCCCCACTCAAAGTTTTCTCGTGTCTGACTTCAAAAAATTAAAAGTAATAAAGTACACAAAATATTATCATTGAAAGTGAATGGCCTAGTGGTTATAGTTCTTAAGATTGTGATAGTTGTAGAGTTCAAAAACTTTTTCTTTTAACTTCTTTTTTTCTTCTTTTCCTTCTTTCTTTTTTGTTTTCCACTTCTTCGTTCTTTCTTCTTTAGTGTTTCGACATTTAGTTTTAGGGTATGTACTCACCTTATAATTCATTTACATTTAAGGGTCCCTAATAGTAGTATTGAATTCAACACCTTAATTTAAATGTGTTCATTTTTTACATCACAAGTTTGTAGTTGTAGGCACACAAGTTACACCTCATGGCATTCACTTGGCACTCTTAACTCTTAGAGACGGCTCGATATAATGCTTACAAATTACTAAAGTTTTTCATACAAATTTAATGGAAGTTTTTCTTCATCTATTCACATAAACTAAATTGTTTTTTGCATGATATTGTGGTGTGCATGTGCTTATGTGCAGTTCACAATATATACCGAATTGGATTCGGATGAAGAACAAACGAAGGAACCGGTGGCCAAAGGCTAAGGAAGGAGATATCCTCTCAGGAGGAGAAGAGCCCCCCTGGAGATTTCCGATGTAGAGCATGTGTTGTTGACCGACGAGGGGGAGTCGGAAAGCTTCGAAGGAGCCAAGAGAGACACCCACAGCCGCAAGTGGTTAAGTGTCATGTAGGATGAGATGGATTCCCTACATGAGAACCACACATATGAATTGACAGAGCTGCCGAAAGGAAAGAGAGCGCTCCGGAACAAGTGGGTGTACAAGCTAAAATCGGGAGACTCCAGAAATCCACCAAGGTATAAGGCTCGCATTGTGGTGAAGGGCTTCCAACATAAGAAAGGAGTGGACTTCGATGAGATGTTTGTCCTGGTAGTGAAGATGACATCCATTTAGACGGTGTTGAGCATAGCGGCAAACATGGACCTCAAGGTAGAGCAACTAGATGTCAAGACGACGTTCCTACATGGCGACCTCGAAGAAGAGATCTACATGCAACAACCGAAAGGATTCGTCAAGAAAGGGAATGAGCACATGGTATGCCGATTGAAGAAGAGCTTATACGGACTAAAACAAGCTCCTGGGCAATGGTACCGAAAGTTCGACTCCTTCATGACCGACCAAGGATACCACAAGATGCAAGCCGACCACTGCGTATTTGTGAAGAAGTTTGATGGAGGAGACTTCTTGATACTATTGCTATATGTGGACAACATGCTGATCGTCAGATGAGACCATATCAAGATCAGAATGCTGAAGAAGGCTTTGAGCCAGTCATCGCAATGAAAGATATGGGTTCGACGAGATAGATCCTAGGGATGCACATAGTTTGGGACCGGTCGAAGAAGCATTTGTGGCTGTCATAGGAAAAGTACATGACAAAGGTGCTTCAAAGGTTCAGCATGTCGGATGCTAAGTCGGTCGGATCGACACTTCCGACAAACTGCAAGTTGTCCAGAAAGCAAAGTCCGAAGAACAAGACAGAGAAATCAAAGATGATGAAGATACCATATGCCTCTACCGTCGGAAGCTTGATGTACGCAATGGTGTGTACCCGACCGGATATCAGATATGTTGTCGGAGTGGTCAGTCGGTTCATGAGCAATTCGGGAAGAGAACATTGGACCGCGGTCACGTGGATACTCTGGTACTTGAAAGTCACCTCGAGTATGTGCCTCCGATTCGGCTATGGAAAACCCCAACTTGAAGTATTCAAGGATTCGGATATGTCGGCTGATGCGGATACCAATTGTTCAACTTCCAGATATGTAATAACATATGCAGGGGGAGCCGTATCGTGGCAGCCGAGGTTGCAGAAGTCCGTTGCACTATCGACAATGGAAGCATCGTACATGGCGGTTGTAGAAGCTGACAAAGAGGTAATCTGGATGAAGGACTTTATGGGAGAGCTAGGGATCCGGCATGAGGAATGCCGGCTCTACTGTGACAGTCAAAGCCCATTCACCTTGCGAAGAACGTAACATACTACTCTCGAGCGAAGCACATCCAAAGGTGATATCACTAGCTCCGGGAGAAGGTAGAAGATAAAGATTTCTTGCTGAGGAAGATCCATACTGAGGAGAACGGGTCGGACATGCTGACCAAGGTGCTATCGACTGACAAGCTAGGCATGTGCAAGAGACGAATCAGATTGACAAGGCATCCCATGCCAGAGTGAAGGGGGGGTTTGTTGGGAATTCAGTCCCTTCGGATGAGATTCGGATAGGGCGAATCTAGTGTGAACAGGATCCAGGAACATATATGTAAATATGTTTCTAGTGTGCCTGTCATGGCCACATTTGTAAATAGTCCTAAAGTCATATAAGTATAAATAGGACTTAGGGCAATGACTTTATGTGTGTGTCGATATATTGTTGTACAGAGGTTGCAGAGAGAGAGAGAGAGAGAGAAAGAGAGATACAAATTCAAGTCTTTCTGTTGTTACTGCCGGTTGGGGAAGGTATAGAGCTCGAGGTCGTTGCCTCTGAGTCTCTCCTTGTACCCTTCTTCTCATAGTGGTAGTTGGAGTTTGTGGCCTCCCGTGGTTTTTTTTCCCATTTAGGGTTTTCCACATAAACATCCAGTGTCCTCTCTATTGTTTGTGTAAGTGTTCTTCCATTTCTATTTTGTTCTTCCATTGAGTTTAAGACTCGGTTTTTGCTGAGCGTTATTCCGCACATGAAGAGCGTCAACTTCGGGTTCAGATAGCCCATAGATGGGCCCAAATGGTGGATGCGCACCATCTTGGAGTTCGATTGGGCAATCTTAGGGGCGATGTGTCGGTAACCTGTTCGCATTTCACTTTTCGAACATATCCAAAAAGTCGCTACATCTTGCGGGCAAATTGATGATAGGAACAAAGATGTCCCATGGCACAGAAGCGACCAAGTTGGAATCAGCCATGTCATGAAGACAACATTTTGGCTTATCAAGAATCGAACCCATGACTTCTTGGTCTATGTGTTGAACCCTTAACCATTGAAATAACATATATGTTATGTGATTATTATAATTATATTTTTAGTTATTACGATATATTAGAATATTCTAGAACATTCTAGATTATTCTAGAACATCCTTTAATATTTCATGGTTATATTTGTTATTATAAAAATCTAAAATATTCTAGAACATTCTAGAATACTCCATAAGGATCTATAAATAAGTGTCCATACATTCATTTCAACTAATTCGGTTCAACACCAGTCTTTAGCCCTTAGCCTACTCATTGTAATCTTGTTTCATCATAATATAATCTCATTTCTATTTCAAGTCTTATCTCTCTCACTCTCTCTCATGCACACACACACCCTCTCTCTTTCGCTATCACTCTCGCTCTCGCTCTATCTCCTACCCACGAGTCTCGACAGTTTGAACCGAATCTTTCTGTTTCCTTTTCCAATAACCCTAGCAAGCTTTCTTCTTTTCCCTTCTTTATTTCCCCCCCTTAGTTATGGAATCTGTGAGCAAGCAAGAGTATATGCGTGTCCTTTCTAAGCTCGACATGCTCACAACTAAGTTTGTGGCATTAGAGCAAGAAAATCATAGGCTACTCGGGGATTTACAACAAGTGAGTACCAAGAAAGCTCATCAATATGAGGAGTTATCACAACGGGTTCATCAACTCGAGGCTACTATATTAACATTACGAGAACAAGCGGCGGGGGTTCAAAACTCCCCAAGGGAACCAAATATTAGCCTCCCTGCCAAGTTTGATGGTACCCGATCTTTGTTTCGAGGTTTCCTGAATCAAGTCCGCTTGGTGATTCAGTTACATCCCAATGGACACCCAACTGATGCTGCTCATGTGGGATTAATAGGAACCTTGCTAAGTGGTACATCATTAGCATGGTTTGCACCACTTCTAGAGAAGAAATCACCATTGTTGGAGGATTTCGAGGCATTCGTTAAAGAGTTTCAAGCTAGTTTTGGAGACACTGATAGCACTAGAATGGCAATAAACAAGATTCGAAGACTCTGACAAGGAGATCGTCCCGTTTCAGCCTACGCAACACATTTCCGTCTCTTAGCATGTGAGATACCTTGGGATGAGGCAGCCTTAATGGATCAATTTCGTCAGGGTTTGGGTAACGATGTCAAAGATCTTCTTCTTACTTTCCACGAAGATCCAAAGTCTCTTACAAAGGCCATTAGTCGAGCTGTGTGATGTGATAATCACCTATTTGAGTGATGTTCTGAACGTCAACAAATGCTACGCCACCAACCAGAACAGACGTATGCTTCAATAGTCGCAACACCGCCACAAGTTCCCAGACCCATTACGAGGGATGATCCCACTTTGATGGAAATAGAGTCAACACAATGTCGAGGGCCTTTATCAAATGCTAAGAAACAACGACGTCGGGCGCATCGCCTATGCCTCTATTGTGGTGGTCCAGAACATATTGCTGTGAATTGTCCACATAAACCTAGACGTCAAGTTTACCAAGTAAGTGCATATGACAACCCTACCTCGAGTTATACTATCAATTCTAATAACTTAACTATTAAGCCTAATAACCCATGCCATGAGAATAGATTTGATGTCTTGAGCCAATTAGAGGATGTGTTAAATGAATAAGTCCAACCAAAATAGGAGCCATTTGGTTGGACCATCCTAGATATGTAGAGTTAGTACCTAGTTGTGGTTCCATTTCATCAAATCAAGTTATTAGAGTTTTTTCTACACAAGTTGAGCTTAGCACATCTACAGGTCATCGAGTCCTAGCCTCTGCCCTCCTAGATTCTGGAGCCAATTCTTGTTTCATGGATCACGAGTTTGCATTGACCCAAGACATCATCTTGAACAAGCTCCCGAACCTAGTAGCTATAGGAGTCATCGATGGTCGCCCTATAGCATCAGGTGATATAGTCGAAGAGTCTGAACCAATTCGTGTAGTCCTAAGTAATTTGGCTAGTATCATCTCATTCAACATCATTAGTAGTACAGAGCACTCTCTAGTTCTTGGTCTTCCTTGGTTTGAGTTACACAACCCAACTATTGATTGGAGAAAAAGAACTATTGAAGAGGTCACAGTACAGTCCGAGTCTCTTGAAACTCCAACAATGGATCTAGGATTGCACACGATTACAACAATCTCTATACATCAGTTACGAGAGGATGGAAGGAAGGAAGACATGATGGTGTTTGCGGTTTTAGCAACTCCCTCATCTAGCTCACAAGAATTGGGGTCCCAATTACCAAAGAAGTACATAGAATTCTCCGATGTGTTCGATAAGGTGAAGGCTAATAGATTACCAGAGCATCGACCATATGATTGCCCGATTGATTTGCAACCAGGAAAAGAGCCTCCATGGGTGCAAAGTATTTCACAAAGTTAGATCTTCGAGGTGCCTACAACCTTGTTCGAATTCGTCCTGGGGATGAATGGAAGACCGCGTTCCGCACTCGCTATGGTCATTTTGAGTATACAATGATGCCATTTGGTCTCACGAATGCACCAACAGTTTTCCAACATATGGAGAATGACATTTTTCGAGACTTCCTCAATATCTTCATCATAGTTTACTTGGATGATATCTTGATCTACTCAAAAACTCAAGAGGAGCATTAGATACATGTTCGCCAAGTTTTGCAACGGTTACAAGAATATGGTCTCTATGCAAAATTGGAGAAGTGTAGTTTCGACCAGTCTCAAGTGGAATTTTTGGGGTACATAGTCTCTTCAAATGGCATCTCTATGGATCCATCAAAGGTTCAAACAATTTTGGATTGGCAAAAACCACAGTTTGTGCGAGATGTACAATGTTTTTTGGGGTTCGCAAACTTTTATCGCAAGTTCATCAAAGATTATTCAAAGACTGTATTGCCCCTCACTCAACTAACTTGCAAGAATCAACCATTTGTATGGGGTATAGATGCGAACTCTGCATTTGAGGGTTTAAAGCAAGCGTTTACATCTGCACCAATTTTAATGCATGTCGATCCAATGAGGTGCTTTATACTTGAAACTGATGCATCTGATTTCGCACTCAGAAGCGTACTATCCCAGATTGGCGAAGATGGAGAATTGCACCCTGTGGCTTTTCACTCACGGAAATTTGAAACTGCGGAAATCAACTATGAGATTCACGACAAAGAGTTTCTTGCAATTGTGGATTCTTTTCAACAATGGCGTCATTTTTTGCAGGGTTTTTCTCAACAGATTATTGTCTACAATGATCACAAAAATCTAACATACTTCCAAAGTGCTCGAGTCTTGAATTGTCGACAAGCTCGTTGGGTGCAATTCTTACCTCGTTTTGATTTTGTAATTCTATATTGCCCTGGGATTCAACAAGGAAAAGCAGATGCTTTGTCTCGACGTTCGTATATGGAACTTCAACCAGGAGAGGCTGTATTTGAAAGTCAAAAGCAAATCCTCTTAGGTCCTCATCGTCTACGAGTAATGGCAATACATACTATCAACACACCGGGAGATTCAAGGCTTCTTGATTCCATTCGGGAGCAGATTGCGACTGATGCATTCGCCCGAGAGGTTTTGAGACATATTATCCCAGATTGTGCTTCCAGCTCCCAATCTCAAAATCCTTGTCTAGACTACACCTAGTTCAATTGGCATGATGGTTTGCTTTTTCGACAAACTCTCTTGTATGTGCTTGACGGTCCTTCTCGACTCAAAGTCGTGCAACAATGTCATGACACGCTAATGGTTAGACATTTCGGCATCTATAAGACTTTTGAGTTGATTTCTAACCGATATTGGTGGCCACGGCTTCGCCATTTTGTTACGGATTATGTTCGTAGTTGTGATACATGTTGTCGATCAAAAAAGCCTCGACATCATCCATATGGCGTATTACAGCCAATGCCTATTCCAAAGAGCCCATGGAAATCTATTTCCTTGGACTTTATTACAGATCTTCCACCTTCCAAGGGATTTGATTCTATTCTCATGGTAGTCGATTGTTTTACGAAGATGACGCATTTCCTTCCATGCACGAAGACCATTACTAGTCAAGAGACAACCGATTTACTCATGCGGGAGGTGTTTCGCCATCATGGTCTTCCAGATGATGTTATCAGTGATCGGGGTCCCCAATTCATCTCGAAATTTTGGCGGCACATGTTCAAACTCTTACATACTTCTTGTAAAGTCTCTTCCGGCTACCATCCAAAGACTAATGGGCAGAGTGAGCGCACCAACCAAACAGTCGAACAATATCTACGTTGTTTTGTCAACTATCAACAAGATGATTGAGTGGATTTATTACATTTGGTGGAATTTGCTTATAACAACTCCGAACATTCTTCTACTGGATATTCCCCATTTTTCGCTAACATTGGGTACCATCCTCATTGGACGATGCTTGAACATCCTGAACTCCCGCAAAACCCAACTGCTGAAGATCAACTCACTCGACTCTAAGAAGTTCAGGATATACTTTTGCATCATTTATGTGATGCCCAAAACACTCAAAAGAAGATTGTTGATCATCATCAGCGTGATTCATCGACTACGTTTCAAGTAGGAGATCGTGTATGGCTCTTAGAAGGTAGCATTAAAACCACCTGACCTTGCTACAAATTGGATTATCAACGTTTCGGCCCATATGTGATCTCTGGTAACATCAATGATGTGACATTTCGTCTTGATCTCCCTCCTCATATGCGTCTTCACCCGGTCTTCCATGTTTCACTTTTGGAGCCCTACACAACAAGATCTATTTCGGGACGTCTTACACCTCCCCCACCTCCAATCGAAGTTTCCAATGGCTCTAAATATGAGGTTACTGCCATTCTTGACTCCAAGATCATCTGCAACAAACTATATTATTTGGTTGATTGGTTAGGTTATACACCTAATGATCGAACAAGGGAGCATGTTGAGCATCTTGCTAATGCCTCCGACATGGTTGTTGCATTTCATGACAAATATCCCCATAAACCAAGTCCAAACTCTTGTCTTCCGACTCGTGGAACTCGTCATCGAAAGGGGGGATAATGTCACTTCTTGGTCTATGTGTTGAACCCTTAACCATTGAAATAACATAAATGTTGTGTGATTATAATAATTATATTTTTAGTTATTACGAGATATTAGAATATTCTAGAACATCCTTTAATATTTCATGATTATATTTGTTATCATAAAAATCTAAAATATTCTAGAACATTCTAGAATACTCCATAAGGATCTATAAATAAGTGTCCATACATTCCTTTCAACTCATTCGGTTCAACACCAATCTTTAGCCCTTAGCCTACTCATTGTAATCTTGTTTCACCATAATATAATCTCATTTCTATTTCAAGTCTTATCTCTCTCACTCTCTCTCACTCTCTCACGCACACACACACCCTCTCTCTTCCGCTCTCGCTCTCGCTCTCACTCTCTCCTACCCACGAGTCTCGACAAGCCACAACGGAATCAACAGTGTTGGAGACTGAGTTGAAATCGGAAGAATGCGCAACCAAGCTGAAAGCAACCCCCACACAAGTAACAGTGTGGGGAGTCGTGACCCTGCATTGGTGTCTATGAAAAAGTGATGGAACGGTTGAACCAATCCATCGTCGGATTGTGTGTTTCCAACCAAGATAGCCCTAAAACAATCGGATGTCAAGGGGTTACAATGAGGTAGAACATTAACACCTCATGGTGGGACCCTACTTGAAGTACCAATGGGACAGTGGCTTCGGTAACCGCCCTCGAAGAGAGAACCCGTCTGTCAATAGCTTCAACGGATATGGGTTGTGTTGTGCGGACGGTGGGGATATTATGTGCTTGGACGAACAAGATATCAATGAAACAAGTAGATGCACCAGAATCGAGGAAGGCATGGGATTGTATTGAAGTAGACCCAAAATAAAGACTTACTTGCAAAGTAAAACCTCCTGCTGGTGTAACTGAATTGTAGGAGCACGGAGAAGTAGGGTAATAGGAAGCATCCAACGGCATGGCTCCTACTGCAGCCGGACTTGGTCGTTTTCTTGTTGTCAAGAAACCTCCGCAAGACGTGCACGGTAGGATTGATGATGAGGGCTTCACACTGGGTAATGGCGGATGACATGGCCGGGGGTATGACAATAGAGGCAGAGGCCATTGTCGCGTCGATGTCGTCGTTGGGCATCGGTTAATGGTTGGAACCAAGCATGGTCGATCTCCATTGGGGTATGGGGGTCGATCTCCATCTGGGTATGAGTATCATTGGAGGATGGCAACCGTGGCGTTGTTGGTGAAATTGGTACATATGACCTTGTGATGTGAGCGTTGTGGGAGGAAGACTGAAATCCTCGAGTCCCATGTTCCTCCTATCGAAGCTCAAAAAGATGATTATCACATTGAACGTCTTGGGAGATTACTTGAGACAACGATGTGGGCTCCAAAAAGTTTAAGAGAAGAGTCTTGACATCGTTTCGGAGGCCTCGACGAAAATGGTCGTGTAAGGTTTGGTCATCCCAGCTAACATCGCACGCAATCTGACGAAACTTTGAAGCATAGATGGAGGCCGGATGGGAGCCTTGTTGTAAGGAATAGAGCTTCGTGAGTGTCGTTCGTCATTGGTCTGTCTCTCCCGAATGTGGCTTCAAACTCTTCAAGGAAGGAAAGGAAGTTGTCTAAGAGTGGGGATGAGGTCTCAATCAATGGCGCAAACCACGCTTGTGCCGGTCCAGAGAGAAGGGTGCCAACGAGGCCGACCTGAGAGAAATATCTAGCATAATGTTGGGGTTGAAAATAGATGATAACCCGAATTTGATTGATGAAGCCGCGAAGATGCACCCTCGAGCCGTTGAATTTGTCGGGTAGGCTGACACTAGGTTCAAGAACATATGGATGGGAAGAGGAAGGGGTTGGGCTTGGTGCTGACGAAGGGTGAGGCTCGGCGGGTGGGGGGTTGTTGGATTTGCCATTTTGAAGCTCTCGTAAAGATCCACAAAGGATTTCATTTTCTAGTTGAAGTTGTTCCAAGGTTGCCATTACTTGGTTTAAGTTGTTAACAAAGTCGGACATGGTAGCAAGAAGAATGAAGGTGAACAAACTATCACGGACGAGTAGATGAAGCTAAATACTAAGAGAGAGAGAGAGAATATAGACAAGAGAACAAGAACTGATATTATGCTTCCGTAATTGGTGTTGTTCACCTTAATTGTAATCAAGGTGCACCCAAGTATTTATACAAGAATGTGGAGGTATGCATGTAACCTAGGAAACTTCTAGAGAGCGCATGAAGATGCATTCTCTAGAAGTATCTTGAAAGTTCTAGTGATTAACCTACAATGTAATAAGTTGAATCTTATATAATACAATAATGCATAGATGGATGTAGCTTGATTGATAAGGTTGCCCAATAAGACCAGGAGGTCATGAGTTCAACCCCCTACATTCCATCGTGGCATCCTTTCTATGACAAGTGGGAGGTGAGTAGGAAATAGCCAGCGTGGGGGCTGGTAGCACCACCTCATGCCAGTTCCTCGTTGCATCACCATGGGTGTGTTCTGCCATTTTTGCCAAAAGTGCAAATGGGCAGTGAACACATCGTTGCAGTGACCGCAAACCTCGTCCAATTTGCCTCACAAGCACCTAATAATCGCGAACCATATATCCATGATCACTTCCTCTGGAGGGCATACCAGATCTTGGAAGACCTTTAGGAAACGTGCTTTCCATACATACCATAGGGTGAAGCCTGCAATCAACATCCAAATTTCCCGGACCTTTTGAGCTT
>NW_028230984.1:0-20992 GCF_043228905.1 Azolla caroliniana | reverse complement strand
AATATAAATGAAAAATCTTATCTGAATAATGTCCTAGTGACATTTCACATAACCAAATTTTTAATAAGCCCATTTCTGGAGATTGAACCCCACTCATCATTACAAATGACTTCGTATGTAAAGGGAACCTTTCTCTCCTTTCATTTGATTTTTCCAGCCACAATGCAAAATATTCCTAACTGTGCAAAAATGATGGTTTAACCTACCTCAGATGCAAGTGCCTTCTTTAATGAATGTTGAATTATCGACTTTTTGCATGAAGATGCAAACCAAAATTTGAATCTCCGAGTCAGATTTCAAGATTTATAAATCTGTGACTTCATTTGTCCATTATATCTATTTAAGAAAACAACATGAGTAAACTAAAGCAGGCATATTGGTAGCAATTTAATATTTTTATTTCATAGTCAAAAAGCATAAGTGACTTTATATCATTCAAAGAAGAGAAAATGTTGTTGAGCTTGAATTAGAGGATCATGATGGCCCATGAGACCAAGCAAAATATAAGTGTGCAAAAACTTAAAATAACTGTAAGTACCTTAACATATGATTTATTCAGTTTTAGAGCCTCTTGCGCATCAGTGAGAGATCTTCTATAATTGCCAATAAGTAGATGAGCCTGAGATCTATTGGCATACAAAACTGCAGTATTCAGTGTATCCATACTTTTTGCTGAATTGCCCTAGTGTAGCAGTCAATAGCATCTTTATAATGGTTCTTCCCCATCTTCATGAACTCATTACCTTTCTCCTGCAAAAAATAAGACTACTGAAATATCATACAAGCCTACCATTGGTTACCCTTTAGCTATGAGACTATAGTAGTCAATAAGAAACGGTGCAATAATGGGTTTTAGTGATAAATAAGAAATAAGGTTGGCTGTCTGCTAAAGAAACAATCAGGTCTACAAGATCTACAATGAGATCTGCCATTTTAAATTACTGTAATTCTTTAGTGCAGCTGAAAGTTCAGCCTCTACAGATGTTCACACAGTTTTGATCAAGATTTTAAGGGTTTTTCTAGCATAATACATTGATATAAATAAATGATCCTCAAAGCTTGTAAAAATCTCCCTAGTTTATGTTGAATCTAGGTTTCCTCGGCTTACGACGTTAACTGATGAAGGTAAAAAAGACATACAAATGTAAACATATTATACTCACATACACACACATAGTGCTCAATATATCTATGGATTTACTTAATAATAACTATTATTAATCTTTGTGGCATACCATTATGGTCTTTTGTGTTGATTTTACCTATTTATGTGTGCTTCTATGGTTGTGAGTTTTTGCTAGAAACATTTACACAGAAATAAATGCAATCAACCATGGTAGGGAATGTTCGAATTCATTGCAACTCGAATTTAAGCTATGTATACGTGCTTCTATGGTTGTGAGTTTTGCTAGAAACATTTACACAGTAATAAATGCAATCAAACTTAGTAGTATAAATTCGAATTCATTGCAACTTGTTCTTTACAAATTAAGTTGTCACTTTTCTCGATGAGCACAATTGTGTGTATACTGACTATTCTTAATCTTTGCAGCACATCATTTAGGTATTTCTGGGTAAATTTAAACAACCTGTTCTGATACGATTCTATCATCATCAACAATCTCTGTCATCTTTGGGTGCAAATGACGGGGGAATATTTGAAGAATTCTAGATTTTCACAACCTGATTATTTTAGTTTAAGTGCACGTTAAGAGAATTCTAACACGACGGCCTAAACCGGTAGTCTACACCCTAAACCGTAATCCTTATATAGATGAATATACAAAGAGGATGGATTGACTCACTAACCTTAAGCTCGATTGCAGCAGATTCCTTGACTGCTGAGATAGCGTCAAGATCCGCCTGAGCTTCTGCAGTGATTTCATCAGACGAACCTTGCTCCAGCCACAACGCCATTACACAATACTCACTCCTCTCCCCTGTCTTCTGTTTCCTTCTGCACTATGAAAATCATATTTAATTATCACAATACCCTCTCTGGGTTTTCTAAATTCCCCGAAATACCCTCCTCTTACCCTTGTGGAGACAAGATTTCATTATCCTCCTCTTTTGGTCAAATATGACCTAGGAACCAAAACTGCAGTCTTTTACGTAGTAAGGGCGGAATTTAACTGTGACTCTCAATTAGCTTTGCGAGTGCTTTTATATTCTAATTATGAGTAGGATAGATTGAATTGGATTCATAATGTATCGAAAGCAAACTTGAATGTGGTCAAAGTGGAGGGCTTTGTTTCAAAGCAAAAAAGGGGGGGAATCTTTAGAGAGGTATGTACTATGAAGGATATATAAATTGTGAAGGGAGAGGATAATTTTGGGAGTTTTGAAACAAAGATGGAGTGTGTATTCAGAAAAAAAGTGAATAATATTTTGGTAAGGGAGTTTGAAAAAATATGAAAGGTACTATTTTGAGAAATCCAATGTCGTGTTGTCAATGATGCATAGTGTGAAATATTAGGTTTTAGGGTTTATGGGCATTAGAGCTTCAAGTAAGGTTTATGTAGTAACAAATAAAAAAGACTTGTACATATATGTATGGTGTTGGATTATTAGGGAAATCAACAAACCCTCAGAAGGAGGGATGCTCTTGGTGATGAAAACCTTCATCAACAAATATCTTGATATCCTTGATCTTGACATCCAAGCGGTCATCCGCATTTTGCAGCTTCTTTGGATCCTCCTTCAAGCACCTCCTTTTGACACACCCTAGCTCTACCGTTGCGACCATCCAACATAGGGCGTCTCGTTCAATCTCAATAAAGGCTTGACCATGTTGCCAACTCGTTGGCCTCTAGATGCACGTCACCATCCTGCCCTCCCCCTATCACTAGGAGTTAAAAACAATGATCAATGTCATGATGTGAGGAGCGCACATAAGGAAACGAATTATACTAAATATATATAAATGATTAAAGGTGGATTTTGAATGAGCTTGGCTAGCGAAGCCGTTTCGTTGGTCCTCGGAATGAAAACTCGAGGATATCCCTCCTGAAAAGAATGGCGTGCGGAAGCAATATAGGAAACCGAACAACAGAAAACGCAAGTTTAATGGAAAGCTTAAGTTTGCATAGTACACATGGGAGAGACAGAGAGAGAATAAAAACCAAAAGTATATTCAAAAAATAATACTCGATCTGTACATACATCGTGCTCAGTGAGCACTTTTTATACAAGCCTTGACAATCGGGCTGACACAAGTACTGACAGTACTTGACTGCTCATAAATGAGCCTCGACACTCACTCCCAAAATTATTCCTTTACGAGGAATCTCTCTCTAACAGCCTTTCGGTTTACACACTGATACGGCCTCTCGTTACACACCGGTTTGCGTACCGGTTTACGCATCTGTTTTATGCACCGATCTGGCCTAACCGATCGGTCCCAACCAATCCGGTCCTCGGCTTGCTCAGCCGATCCGGCCGATGTTGAGCTTGTCTCTCAACACTCCCCCTCAAAGCTCAACTTGAGGCTCTTCGGGATCTTTGGGATCACCGCTCCGGTTCCTCCTGGCTCCACGCCTCGCTCGCGCTCCTCGGCCTGTTCGATTCCGCGCGCTTCGACCCTTCCGGTCGGCTTGTCTACTCCCACGGCCCTTCACAGCTCCCTTGCTATCACGGTGTTGGTGCTTCTCCTACTGCCTTCTTTTCTGCTTGGCCCTCGGTTGATTCAGTGTATCCGAATCAAACATCCGAACCGACTCGGCTACCTCCGATCGGTTTTCGCTCTCGTCCGAGTTGGTTGTCTCCAACACGTCTTCGGTCTTCTCGCCCTTGACGGCGTCATCTCCCCCATGCTTAGTTGGCTTCGGCTCTTTCTTTCGGCTACTCCCCTTATGTCCGCCGCTTTGGGACTCTTCCGCGGATCCGCCCTCGGCTTCTTCAGCCAATCTGAAGTCGAATTCGTCATCCGACTCGTTGTCGCGGTCTTCTCCGCTCCTTTCCTGCTTCCTTCCATGGTCATTCGGGACGTCTCTCCCCCTCAAGTTTGGCACGTCGAGGTGACGCAATCCAAGCGCACCCGAGAATTGCCGCAACTTGTCCAGACCAAGGGGTTTGGTGAAGATGTCGGTCGTTTGCCGATCCGTCGGAACATACTGAAGTTCAACTTCACCAGAAAGGACACGCTCACAGACAAAATGGTAGTGCACCTCAATGTGCTTGGTCCGTGCATGGAAAATGGAGTTCTTTGCAAGCTGGATGCTGCTGAGGTTGTCGCAGTAGATCGTCGTCAAATCGGACACCTCCTCTTGCAAGTCCTTAAGTAGCCGCTTCAACCATATGGCTTCGCATGTCGCGACAGCCGCTCCTCTATACTCAACTTCGGTGCTCGACAGTGCAACTGTCGGTTGCTTCTTACTACTCCACATTATTGCGGCACTCCCAAGAGAGAACGCGTATCCGGATGTGGATCGACGATCGGCGGCGTTGCCAGCCCAATCAACATCGGTGTAGCCGACCAACTGCGAGATTGTACCGGTCCGATATAGCAGTCCCCGGTCCTTAGTGCCGCTTACGTACCGCAGTACGCGTTGCGCACACTGAAGGTGCTCCTCGGTAGGCCGCGCCATGAACTGACTGATCACCCCGACCGGGTAGCTGAGATCTGGTCGAGTGATGGTCAAGTATATAAGGTTGTCGACTATCTGTCAAAACCTCGTCGGGTTGCATACCTTTCCGGACTCGGGGCGAAGCTTGACGGTTCTATCCAGAGGAGTTGAGACGGACTTACAGTCTGCCATCCCGAATTTGAAGAACATATTCAACGCGTAATGGCGTTGGCTGATCAATATGCCTTCGGGGGTATGGATCACTTCGATCTCGAGGAAGTAATGAAGATCCCCCAGATCCTTCATGTCGAAAGATGCAGCAAGCTAGAGCTTCACCTAGGTTGGCGCCAGTGATGACCAAGTCATCAACATATAGTAGAATACTGAACAGACTGAGTCGACCTTTCCGGATGAACAGGGAAGAGTCCGATTTTGACGTTGCAAAGCCCATCCGTAGAGGGACTTCTTCAATCGGCACACTACCTTGTATCGGTTGACCGAGCCATCAGTGTTGTACTTGACCTTGTACACCCACCTACATCCGATCGGCTTCACACCCTTCGGTGCGTCAACCAGGTCCCAGGTCTCGTTTTCCACTAGTGCGTGCATCTCTTCCTCCATTGCGGCGCGCCAATTCGCATACTTAGCCGCTTCCGCGTAGCTCTCCGGCTCACGCACTTCCGCTACACGGGTCATGTATGCATAATGGTGCGCCATGTACTCGTTGTATTCGAACTGCACAACTGGGTTTTTCTGGCGGGTAGATCGGCGTAATCGGTCATTAGCCGATATCAAGGTCTTTTCGGCCGACGCGGACTTCTCTCTTGAAGACCCGTCACCGCTTCCCTCGGAGTCGGATGCACGTCAGTCTAACTCGTTCCTATCCGTGCCGGAATCCGACACCTTCTTCTTCCCTTTCTCTTTGCGCGTAAGCCGTCTCCTCGGCTTCCTGCGTGGGGAATGCATGGTCGAGTCTCCACTACTCGCCGGCTCTTCATCGGACTGGTTGAACCGACTCAGTCGTCCATTCGGTCCGCTTAACCGAAACGAAATCGGACTCTCTTCACGGGTCCCGATTTCAGGCTCATCCGGAGGCATCTCGGCCTCGCTGACCTCATCATCAGAACTCGGATTGGAGGTGAAGTACCAGGACGCGGACTCGTCAAACACAATGTTGCGGCTCACACGCGCTTGTTTGGTGTGCGGGTTATAACACTTATAACCCTTCTGCTCGTCCGAGAAACCGACCGAGATACCTTTCTCGGCCTTTGCATCTAGCTTCCTCCGTTTCTCCTTCGGCACATGCACATATGCAATGCTACCAAAAACTCGTAAGTGTCGCAAGTTCGGCTTCGTTCCGAAATATAGCTCATGCGCCGACACTTTGTCTCCGATCCGGTTCTGGATGTATACCGCGGTTCATACCGCCTCGGCCCAATAGAACTTGGGCAAGCTCTTTTCTTCCAACATTGCCCGTGCTGCTTCCACAACCGACCGATTTTTCCTCTCGGCCACGCCGTTTTGCTCTGGCGTGTATCTACAACTGAATTCGCGCCGAATTCCCATCTGTTGTAGATAACCGTTGAATTGACCGGAAAAGTATTCTTTTCCGCCATCCGACCGCAGGCACTTGATCTTCCTTCCTGTTTCCGCTTCCACGAACCCTTTGAGGTCTCGAAAACAGTCGAAGACTTCGCACTTCCTCTCAATGAGGTAGATCCACGTGTGCCGCGTGTAGTCGTCGATGAAGGAGACAAAATATCGCCTCCCGCCAAGACTAACGTTTTGTGCCGGCCCCCGCACATCGGAGTGTATCAAGTCGAGGTTATTCCGGCTCCGGTTACGGTTGTTGGGGAAGGGAAGTCGGTGTTACTTCCCAAGCTGGCAGGCTTCACGAATTTGTGCCTTCCGGCCACTAAATTTGGGCAATCCAAACACCACCTGTTTCGATTGCAGGTCCTAAGCTGCTCGTAGTTGATGTTGCCTATCCGCTTGTGCCATAAGTCGATGCCCGACTCGACTTTTTGTCCCTTCGTGAACATTGCGGTGCCACCGTCAGTAGAGTCGAGGATGAACATCCTCCCATCTCTGCGCCCTTGCGCAATAACACGGCCTTCTTCCTCAATGAAGCACCCGAGGTGTGTAGACTAGACCTCCATCCCTTGGTCGACGATCTGTCCGACTAACACCAAGTTCTTCGTGATTGTCGGAACGTGTAACACATTCATAAGTTTCCCTTTCTGCCTGACATGGCTCAAGGGAACTTCACCGACATTCGCGATCGGATGCGGAGTGTCGTCTCCGGTTGCGACTACTCCTGGTTGCGTTGGTATGAAAACCACTCCTTGTGGCATGTCATGTGGTTTGACGCGCCGGAGTCGACGTACCACACCTTGTCCGATTTCGGGGCAGACTACTTCATTGAGTTTGCTTCGTGTCTCATCACGAAGATTGACCCTTTTTCGGCTTCTCCGGATCCTTCGGCATAGTGCGATCGTTGCCGATTTCCTTTGTCGGTTTGTTTGGAACTTGTTCCAGACCCAATTCTCTCCGAATCGGCGCGGTTTTTCCAGCACTTGCTCTCCCTGTGGACTTTCTTGCCACAATACTAGCATTCCGCGGCGGATTTCCCTTGCCGGTTCTCATCGCCTCGACTCCCCCTATTTCCGGAGGGTCCGAAATTGCTGTCGGCATCACATTAGTGCCTTCTTCCTTGATCCCGTCGGTTGCCTCCATTGCGTACCGACTCGCCTCGTCCGCCACGACCACGGGGCCTATCTCCCTCCGTGTACAACATCTTGTTGTCGGCATGCGTGCTTGTCGACGCACCCACGTGGTTCTCCTCTATAAGGAGCATCGACTGTAAGTCGAAAAACGATGGCGTATTCTATCGTGTACACACAACAGTTCGGAACACTCCGAACTTTGGCGCCAAACCCCCGAGACAGACCTGGACCATCTCGGTTTCCTCAATGTTCACATCGATGGAGGCTACGGAGTCACATATGTCCTTGATCTTCGAGGTATAGTCAGCCACCGACAAATCGCGTTGTCGTAGGTTGCTCAACTCCTGTCGGAGCTGAAGTTGCCTAGCTGTGGTGCTCGCGGCAAAAATCTTCTTCAGATGTTCCCACACACCCTTCGGCGTTTTTGTATCCCGATCGTAGCTTAATAGTTGTTCGCCCACACAAGACGCGAAACAGTACAACACTGTGCTCGTCGATTGTTCCCACGCCAGGAAGTCTTTGTGTGTCGAATCGGGTGTTGTGTCATTTGCACCATCGACATAGCTCTAGTAACCGTGTCCAAGCAGGTACTGGTGCATCTTGTAGGACCAAGATGCGTAGTTGGTTCTGTCGAGCTTCTCCGTCGGAAACGAGCTAGCCATTCCTCTGTCCATCGGTTTTCTTGTTCTTCTTAGTTGGTTTTTCCTTCAAGCAAAGTCGGTTGCAGAGGTTCTCAACCCTCGCACTCTGATACCATGAAAAGAATGGCATGCGGAAGCAATATAGGAAACCGAACAACAGAAAACACAGGTTTAATGGAAAGCTTAAGTTTGCATAGTACGCACGGGAGAGAGAGAGAGAGAGTAAAAACCAGAAGTATATTCAAAAAATAATACTCAATCTGTACATACATCGTGCTCAGTGAGCACCTTTTATACAAGCCCTGACAATCGGGCTGACACAAGTACTGACAATACTTGACTGCTCATAAATGAGCCTCGACACTCACTCCCAAAATTATTCCTTTACAAGGAATCTCTCTCTAACGACCTTTCGGTTTACGCACCGATACGACCTCTCGTTACGCACCGGTTTGCGTACCAGTTTACACATCCGTTTTACGCACCGGTCCGGCCTAACCGATTGGTCCCAACCGATCCAGCTGATGTTGAGCTTGTCCCTCAACACCTCCGAAGCTCTACCCACATATTTGAAATCTATATTTTCTTTTATCTATCTATCATTTAGGCCACCCCACGTAAACATACTAAGATATTGGCTTTGTCATTTGGTTGATTGGTGTTCCGACAAGGGATGTGGTCATTGAGTCAGATTTCACACTCGATTCCGTGTGGGCAACCAAAATTGCATGACTCCTTTGTGCCAACATTGTGCTTTCATTAGCATTTTATAGATGTGCAACAAGGTTGCTTGATCTTTGTTTGTCCCGTCAACATATATCTCGTAGATATTGATCCACACCAAGATTTGTGGATGTATCATTGGTGGGGACGATATAACCTTTGTTTTCCCCTTAGGTACCCACCATCATGTCACTTTCTTACTTGGTCACATGTGTTTGTTCAAGTGAAGTATTAACATGCACCATGTCTTGGGGTTGCTACAAGGACGCCTAGGATTGTTCTAGGGGAAATGCATGAGGCTTCTATGGTTTTACTTGGGAAGTAGATTGCACTTTTTCTAGGTGCAATCATACATTGGCTGGTGTGACACTAATCTTGTCTCAACAAGCAAGTTGTGTGTAGGATTGTTAGTGGTCAGACATGAGCGGTGATTGAAATTAGTCCCGATGTCGATTTGATAATGCATGTGAAGGTTCCCAAGAACCCGTCGAATCCCGTGAATTGGTCATTGCACTCATCCAGGTTGGGGAATCCAAGGGCTTCCTAGGTATCGAACAAGATTAGTTGATGATGCATCGATGTCTACCGTGACCGTCAACATGACTTCTTGGATATGGCATGGCAAATATAGCATCTAGGGCTAAGCATTAGCCATGGATGTTATTGCACTAGGATGTGCTTGACCAGTTGATGTTTAAGTTTTGTTTTGACTTGATATTTCAAAGGTCAATGTTGAGTTATGTAGCACGTGTTGATATTTCTTCAATCTTTCTTGCATGTCATGTTGTGGTAGAGTAAATAAAGCTTCTAATGTTAGGGATCCGTAATAACAATTTAACTTAATTTCATTGACAAAACCTAGGATATCAACATCATCGAGTGTTCATAACATGCATGCTCTTGTTTAGTGATGATGGTCATGATATCTTATCCTCTTTGTATGTTTGAGTTTCTTCTTATGTCTTTAGGAGGCAAAGTTTTGGATCATGCACTCCTTTTCTAGATCTTCTTCTTTAACCTTATTGTTATGCCATGGCTTTTCATTTTTCCTTTTCTACAACAAGGGCATGAAATGCTAACAAACAAGTTTCGTCAGGTGTTCAAGGTTTTCTAGGCAAGAAGAGTGTAGGAGGTCAACGCTCAATGTCCCATCTTTCTTAGACAACGACACCGAGACTAGGTGCAAAGAATTCGTTTGAGATGACAACAATTTGTCTATACATTAATTTTAAGGATGCATGAAGGCTTTGTAAAAGGTTTGGAAAACCCATAATGCTACATGGAGTTTGGTGCTCAGTCGAACCAAGGTGCCACGAGAATCTTTGTAAGGACATTGTTTGAGCTCTCAGCTCACCCATTTCATTGGGGGTTGTATGGTGAGCTTTTTAACGCACAACCATGAATTCGTTTAGGAGGTGTGCACCAACTTCATTTAGAAAGTGGGATCCTTGATCAATTATTAACTCCAAAGAGCATCCAAACCGCAATATATCACATTTTTGTATAGGAATTTACGGATTGCCCTTTGTGTCAATTGTTTTGTATGCCTTTTCTTCAACCCATTTTGTGCAATAATATGTCCTTGTGGAAATTAGAAGTCAAGCTGATTGGGTGATGAAGTCAATTCCCCATTTTTCAAAGGGTTTCCATGCAACTATTGGGTGCAAAGTGTTAAAATCTACCATTTTGTTTGTGCCTATGGCGTTGGCATTGGTTGCATCTTTTAACATACTAGTAAGTGTCCTTGAATATTGTTGGCCACCATAAGCATGCATGGAGTTATCTTACATGTAGTGGCTTCGTGGCTAAAATGCTTGCTCCCCATGCCACAATGTGCTTGTTTGATGACTCGCAATCACATCAAATCACAGAGGATGTCATCACTTCCCCTACAATAAAGATTACCTTGTTATCATGGTGAGTGAACCACATTACTAACTAAGTTGGGCTTATGCGGTCACTTTGCTTAACTGTTCTTTTTTAAACATAACGCCTCTTTTGTGAATACATAGACGATGTCAAAAGGCCCCCATGTAAGATAATGAAGAGTGTGTAGCACGTGCTTCATCTTCAATGTCGGTGGCGGCTACTCTGCCACCCGTTAGCCGTGAGAAATGATTGGCTAGGAAACGGTCTTTTCGTGATTGGTCAGGACATGGTGATTTTCCTGATTCGTGTGGTCTTTTCCTTTCGCACTATTACTTTGAAATTAAATTCAAGGGCGGTGTGACAAATCCATCTTGAAACCCGGCCCTTTTGTAGCATGTGTCTTCTTTATTCACAAGCTCCAATAGTGCTTGGCATAGTACGTAATATACTCGAATGCATTGGCAAACATCCTTTTCACACAAAAGCAAACGAATGCGTATGTTATCCAAACATTCATATGTTGTTTTTTTTTACAGTTTTTACCTTAACTTACTTTTACCTGAAAAAAAATTACCTTATAAATAATGAATACAAAAGTATGGAATTCACCATACTTCTAAGAGTGTTTACCATACTCGAATGATTGAAACATTCGCGAATGAGAAACACGTATGGTTTATACTATGGTGCTTGGTGTTATCCAGATTCCACATAGAAAACAGAGAGTTGGCGAGCGACACGTCAGCCCTAACCGCCGTCCACGTCAGCCCTAACTAAATCGCCCATCCCTCCACGTGGCAGCAGGAGAGACAAATGAAGTTAGTTAGGGTTTCAGTCGCACTGCGTGTCGTCTGTCTTGTCTTGTCTGTCTCTGTGATTCGCCATCGCCATCGCCATCGCCATCGCCCCTCCTCCTCTTCCTCCGTTTTCCTTCTCCATCGTCTCCTCTCTGTGTTTATCGTCTCGGAAGCCATTTGTTTCTTGACCATATACGCAGAGAATCCCCCCCCATCTCAAAGCCGTCTTCTTCTTCTTCAGGCGTCAGGCGTCCCTGCAGAGGTGCGCCCCTCTCTGGCGACCTCCATGACCTTCAATCCTCCTCGTCATCATGAACCCCATGGACCCTCCGCCTCCTAAGGTCCCCGAAGCTTCCCTGGAGCAAGATTGGGGTAAGAAAATCCTATTTTTTTTTTACTTTCTCCCTCCATTTCTTTTTGTTTGAGATTTCCTGCTGTGGTTACCTCGTCTTAATCTCTCCCCGAGGATGCATAGAATGTCGAGAATTTCCTTGCCTTTTCTGAGGGTTTCAACTTTTTCATTTTTGCTTTTATTTCCCTGTTTCTGTTTCTGTGCCACAATGCCCTTGTCTGAGTCTCGTCTTAATTTTCGTTGGTTTGTTTGATGATTTTCATGGATTTTTTCAGTTTGAATTCTCCTCTGAGCCCACGCGAAAGAAACTCGGCCTTTCTGTCGTTGCATCTATTCTCTTTTTTCATACATCATGCAATCCTCTGTAGACAACGAAAATATTCTGCTATCGTTTTTGTTGGCGTTTTCTCTTGATTTATGGATTCTTCCGTAGTACAAAAGAAATTCTTTCTCTTTAAACGTGGAAGGCCATGTTACTAGACAAAAAAACCAGCCATCATCAGATACACATAGGTGTTACACAGTAGGTTTTTTGATATATACATGATGGGATTCATAGCAAATATAAATCTGTCATTACTCTTATCATGCTGTGATAGCATTCAGCCTCCGGCCTTTTGATGCAACATTGAATCAGGCAGAGATTGGAAAGAAAACCCACACTGTATTCACTTAATGAGAGCAAGCCATGGAAAGCTTGACGTATGTCAATATATGGGGATGCAAACAGAAATGTATCTGTGGATACTTCTATAATGCTATCATAACTCTGGAAAATCATGACGGGAAGAACTGGCATCCTATTTACTAGTCTAGAAAAACCTCATGACATAAGTTATATTCTTGATTCTCTTATGTGGTTGTTGGATGTATTTATGGAAAATAAAGTCAGAAAGAGAGAATTAGATGTAAACTGTCACAGGAATGAGAAAAGAGCAATACGCTGTAGGAATCAATCTGATTTTTAGCTTAGGGGTAAACTGCCACACAGCAGTATGTTAGTCTTGTGAACTCATAAATTGTACGCAGCAGACCTTAAGGCAAACAATTCTAGTAAAAGAGCTTTACACAAGGTGAAATAGGACATTTTCAATACTTTGCAGGTGCATTTTATTAAGGAATGCAATGCAAGTATTGTAAAGTCTCCTAAAGTCTTTGGTTTTGTTTTGAATTGCGTTTTCTATTTCTTGTCATGCAGATGCAGATGAATTTGAGATTCCAAGTTTAAAACTGGAGAGGGAACAAACTCATGAGGAAATAGACACTGTGAAAATCGATATAGCTTGGAAGGTACTTATATTTTCTGGCTTTCATTTCAAAGATTTAGCTGATTTGAGAAATATTCACTGTGGTATTATTATTTCAATTATACAGTTTATTAGTATTTCTAGTGCATTTACCGCATGATTTCTTTGTATTTTTAGTTTTGATATGATGCATTCATTATGTCAGACAAAGGATAAATTTGAATCTGGAAATATCTATATTAGCCCTCATGGAATTTATAAACTTCTTCAGACTTTCATTAGTTCGTATTTTGCATTTACTATACGAATTCATATTTTGTATGTTGAGATCATACATTTATTTTGTGAACACAAGTTAAAGTTGAATCTCGGAACTAATTATATCTTGGTTTTCCAGAAACAGTTCTTTAGTTCATTCATTATACAGATTCTGGGACTTTCTATATTTTGCATTTACTCAATTTCGTAATATTTATAGTGCTGAGATATACATCCATTGTTGCATACACAGGAAAAAGTTGAAGTTGGAACTATTTACCTTGGTCCTCACGGAGCTCCACCTTCTCAACTGAGGCAGCTTGAACTGAAAACTGCTATTGCAAAGAAGAACAAGCGCAAACAAAAGATCAAAGAAGCAGATCAGAAGAATTATGATATCGGTAGGGAGAATAAAACTGATTCAATTCGTGATTTGATGGGTAGTAAAGCCAATTACCATAGCCCTAGAGCAGACCGAAGTGGATGGCTTGATCCTCATTGTCATGAGAATATGTTTGAGCGCCCTTCTTAAGAGGTCAAGAAACTACCAGAAAAAATTCTGTTGTGCTCATCTCCTGTGTGTTCTACCCCACCTTGCTGTGTTGACATGCGATAAAAATTTATCTGGTTCTGTAAGATTAGAATTATAGTAGCCAGAACCACAGTTATTGCACTTTATTATATCATGACTTGCTCAATAATGTTGATACTTTCTATGTACCGGGTATTTCCATGTTTAATTATATACATGATTCTCTTATTATTATAAGTCACTTCATTTTTCTGTTTTATTTGAAGCTGT
This sequence comes from Azolla caroliniana, assembly GCF_043228905.1. Lineage (NCBI taxonomy): Eukaryota > Viridiplantae > Streptophyta > Polypodiopsida > Salviniales > Salviniaceae > Azolla > Azolla caroliniana. Next base: position 7,012 of record NW_028230984.1, on the reverse strand, counting down.
GGAGATTGACAGTAGTTTTTCTCTACGTTTGAATCAACCTTTTGCTAATTCTACAGCTGTACTCTATTAAACAAAAATCACTTGTTTAATCACTTCTGTCTCAACTATGTATGAAGATTTCTATGTGTAATAATTTTAACAGACTGATGATTATGTTTCGTGTTATCTCTGTTATCATCACAATATTGCAATATTGCAATGCCTTATTTTGTTCAATGACATGAATTGTTGGCTCAGAATGTCTAACTGGTGTGGGAAAGACATTTTCTTATGCTTGGAAGAACTTCTGTTCATCTGAAAATTTGTGCATGTATGCAATGAATTGTTTCTCAAGTACTTTTCACCAGCTATTGATTCATCACGCATGCACTTGGCACTTGGCAGGTATAACTATTGTCTTTTTGTTAAAGAGTTGTGGATGAAAAAAAGTAAATCTCAGAAAGTACAAGTGTTGGCACTTAGTGTGAAATAGATGGAGTGAACTGTGTATTGATTTTCTATCATGATTTCCAAAAACCATTGAGACTTTCACTGTTTGTCACATTTTTACTAAAGCCATTAGAGATTGTTGCAGTCTGTCCATTTCTACTGGCTTCATGCTGTTTATGCCAAGTGAGTGCTGTGGTTTTTGTTTATTAACGTCTGCTTGTTTTATCTTTTCTAACTTAAAACTAATAGTGAGGTAGCCTAAGTTTTCAATGCAATGAAATGGACGAGTTTTCTTTATTTATTTCAAGCAACATTATTAATGGTGGAAATCACTTGTTGCACTTTGAGACACCTCTTCACATTACTCTGAGTAGAGGTAACATCCTAACAGTCGGAAAAAGGAACAAGATGCAATGTCACAAAGCCTACTTAGCATAAGAAAGAGGACAATTAACTTCTATGCCATAACACCAATGAAAACAATTTTCAGATATCTAGTTTAAGTAGCTTCAAGATTGACTCTCAGCAATCCAATGAGCAAATGCATATACATCAAAGTCTTGGAAGTTATTTACAGTTGCACAATGTCAAAAGAACTGTTCATATGCTTATAATTGTTTGGCTATATATGTACATGTGCAAATAAACTCTTTTTGCCTATTGAAATGGCAATACCAACTAGAAGCAACCAGAATGTGGTTCAAAGAGCCAGCCTTATTCTACCTATTCACTCTTATGTGAACATGGTTTCAACACAATATGAAAGAAATTATTATGCTAACACTTCCCATCATAACATGATTCACACAGAGCCCTTGCACTTACCCTTCTTTCGGAATAGAAGCAAATATAAAAGAAGAAAGAGCAAACGTAGGCCAAAAAGATAGCTTTGAGTCATCAAAACAAAACAAAAATCATTGTTCCATTTCTATAAAGCTAGCTAGCTATAGCCAAGTTAATAATCCATAATGTTAATTGGGCATACAAAATCAGTGATTCTTGAGGAGTCCCACTATAACAACCCTTCATCCCCTAAGATGTAGAAGATATGTGACTATTGATGCTACTTATTATACATAGCAATAAGGGGTTAGTAAGGCTCATTTCAGAGCTTTCCGATGTCACACAGAATTGTTAAAAGGATCTCTATGGTTTCCTCCTAGACACAAGTACTAAAGAAGATGATGGACAAGAATCTAGAAAGCTTTTAGGGCTTCACAAAAACAGACTGTCAGCGTTGTATAAGGACCTTCATTCATTGTTTACTTGAACATGACATTGCCATATCATATATATAGATATAGATATATATATTCTATACATACACATAAATTCATTGGACAACAATGCCTGATACCATATAATGAAAGGCTCATGTTGAACTTTTCTTGGACTTTCGGATGCGTTTCTTTGTTGCGAGGTCTGCTGTGTAACTTGGTGGTGGTGGTGGCGGCATCGAGTAAGCATTCTGAGTTTCTGTACTTCTATTATTACCTGGTTTACCAATATTAGGAAAGGGCATCCAAGAAGCATCAGGACCAGTGAAAAACCAAGGTCTAGTTGTCGACGATGACCCTTGTGGACCTTTATTAGTGCTCAATTTGTTAGTGTTAGCATTTGCATCGGAATATCGAAAGGGATCATACACCGGAAATGGTAAACTAGCTAAGCTCTCATACATTAGCCACTCCGATGGTGGTTGTGTTGTCCGAAAAGGCGGGAACATGTTGTTGCCCATAGCTGAACTAGAAGTGTTGTGATTGGTGCTATTGATAGCAAGAGATGATGCAATTGGTGACATTGATGGGTGTGGCATTGCATCCTCTCTGGATTTCGCCCTCTTAATGGGTTGCTTTGCAGGAGTTGATGATAGTCCTTCAGCTAACTTCCTTATTGGGCTTATTGTACCTGGCTTCTTTCTTTGCCGGTTCAATTTTCCAGTTTCGATGAAATCAAGAACGTCCTTCCTTGACCGAAAACGGCGTTTTGAATCAGGATCGATGTAATACTGTACAGAATCATCACAATTCAGTGGCCAGGAAATTATATGTAGCTTCAACGAGGATAAACTTTCAAGTAAATATGTGCTTAATAAATGGGCCTAAATGCATACAACTTAACAACAAGACCACATGACCTTGTATGTAACAATGAACAATGATGCCAAAGGTCTCAAATCCTCTTTTAAATCCAAATTTACCATGAAAATCTCGTGTTCTGAGTGCCTTGCCTTATCAGTATGCCATTTCTACATTCAGAGTATTGGCAAGGATGTCCATCCATGGCAATGTAAGCATATTGATGAATAGGAATCAAGGTAAATACTTCTTTGGCAACACAATTGAATGATGTCGTAGAAAACCACCCATTACATTTCTCGTCCACAACAAAACAACCACGAACATTCTAACTACTACATGACAGGTCACTACATTGTTGCATAAAAAATCATTAAAATGCCAGAGTAATTCCCATATAATGATGTACCAACACAACGAACTTTATAACCATGAACCAGGAAAGAAGTGAGAGTCCACTTTTGATCCTTCTATTCAGTTACTAAGCAGAACTTTGCCACACCTTACCTGTTGCTTAAATTATAAGCAAGTACTACAGACATAACCACTTTCATAAGCACATCTCTTAAATTAGATTCTTTTCAAAACAAATTTTCCCAAAAATACAAGAGTTAAATTTGGAGGTGTGATAGACATAAATTGATTGCATTCAGTTGAAAATCTTACATCAAAAGCCATTATCTTTGATAAAATCTGATGTTTGGTAAGATTAGATATGACATTACATACAAAGATTCCACCAATTAGATTACTCCTAGGAGTATGAAATATCATAAATCAACTCTATATCAGTGAACTGCAAAGAGCTTCTTCCTATTTAGAAGCTACAGAGACGTCAAATTCTGAAGAATGATTCAGGAAGGCTTTGTTACGACGTACATAGTTAATCTTAGAGAGAGTGTGTAAGTTGGAGAATTCAAGAGTTCTAATTTCAAAATTTTGGAGCCTTGATCAAGATGGGTTCAATGCTTAAAGGAGATTAATTAAAACGGTCTATAATTTGAGTTGAGGCAATCAAACTGGGTTCAATGCTTAAAAAGTACTTGAGATTAAAAAGGTCTATAAGTCAAATTAAGGCATTGCATATGATGATATGGCCATTTACAGAGTGTGAATGAGTCTACTGGAGCAGTAAATGAAGAAGATTCCCAAACCACATAGATAGACAAAACTTGTTAATATCCTTGGGGATCAACTATGACTTATGGGACCAAAGAGAAACATTTTCAGTGTGTGGAGTTGATTAATGACTCTCGATGTTCAAAAATTTCACAAATTGTGATATTGACAATGCACTTTGTGACTAAAAGAAAAATGTGTACAGTGATAGGTTTGGATTGAAATTGTGCGGAAAATAAATTTGAATGTCATTGAAGGTGAAGGACTGAAGTAGAGAGTGATACTTACGACTCAACTTGTTGGGGGGAAATGCATAGTTCACAAGTTTCCTTGCTTGTGTTCCAATGATCTATCTCACATTGAAGGGAATGTACGCTAAGCCGTGTGCCAGCAACACTTCAAATGGCAGACAAGGGATGGACTCTGGTATGTATGGGAGAGTGTAATTTGCCCATTCAGAGGAGAAATAGAGAGGCAAAAAAGGGATACATTAATGGAAGGCAGCAGATCAACAGAAATTGAAACAAGATGAAATGAACAGTTAAAGTAAATGATGGATGAGTATGATTGATTAAGAAAGCAACTTTGCGAAAGCAACATATTCATGATGACATTTGCTATTCCTCTGGGATCTCCTCAGAAGATGATATACACATGTTTTATTTATTGCCTGAAAGCACTGGATGAAGGGCTTCTTCATTGGCAGTTTGCATCTTCATAATCTCTTCAATATCTTCCACCTGAGGACAGACGCAACCTTGTGATTCATAAACACAAGGCACGCCTGATGTATATGTGACTATTAGTGGTTTCTTGACAGTTCATGGAGATCCCTGCAGTGGGGATGTGACCCTGTGATTATTTGTGTATCCTTTTGTATTTTATAAAACATATCTTTCCATAAATGTTTTTAAGATATTTGAAAAGTGAAATATCATAGCTGTGAAGTCTTATGGATGTGAATCAAAGATCATAAGCTGAAACCCAGCAAGAATTAAGGAGAGGGAAAATTGATGACTGGAAGTTCAAATCTAGACATGGGCATCATGGATTGTTTTATGGATTGGCTTCATCAAGACATTGGAATATCAATAATTATGTTCTTCCATCATATGTGATGGTTCAACAGTAGTAGTATGTCTTCCATCAATAATTCCTCTCTTATGTAAACCAAGAATAAGTGATTCCATCATATATGATGGTTAAATAGCAGTAATATGTCTTCAATTGATGACTCCTACCCTTTAAACCAACAGAAATGATTCCACCCTTGAACCAAGTTTTATTGAATTTCTCCAGCTTCCTACGTGATAAATCGGATAGCTTTAATTATGAATCATTGTATCATATTATGGATAAGAATTTACCATGATTTATATCTCATTTCCTAACATTGTCTTCACCAAAATCATGTTCCACCTTGAATATAGATATATAGGTTCAAACCTTAGTTCTAATGATTTTTTCTTCAAGAACTCTTTGCACTATGATCCAACTATATTCACGTACAAGACATATGATGAGAGGCTCATTTGGGTTCCTTTCAAAAAGGCACAAATCTAATTGTTTTCCAAAAAGATGTAAGACTTATTATTTCAAGCTAAAACACCGCAAACGATAAGCATTATCCATACTAGCATACAATATAACACATACAGTACAGTCAGGGCCAACTCCTGGGGGTTACTACTATATGTAAACCATCCTATCAGGTTCGTTCTAGGCCTAGTTTAGGCACCCTCATATAAGACTTCCATGATTAAACATATCGTTCTATTATTGAATATCTGAATCTCCATTCATATGGTACCCTTGTAGGTGTTGACAGTGCATAAAATAGGGATTAAAAATTATACCTTCAATCAAACTCACATGATAGAGTTACATATATCCTAGTAAAAAAAAAGGCATATAGACTGAAATCATAATGTAATAAAAAGGATAGGGTGAAGGATGATAAAATGAAACCTTATCTTTGGAACCAGCACTATTACCAGAACCCCTTATTCTGAGTTCTGTAACCCATCCTTCTGGGAGCCAATCAGGCGAATCAATGACTTCAACAGGGCGACGATAAGGTTGAATGGCCATATCTGCTGAAGATTCATGAGGAATCAAGGACACCTTCTTAACCCTTTCTTCACCATTCTTAAGAGGAAGAGGTGTGACAAAGCCATTCATAGGAAGTTGAGATATATTATCATCACGGTTGTCAGCATCATCATTTGTTTGGGCTTGTTCCTGATTGGTGATTGAATTGACTACATTTTCTCCATCATTTCCAGATGCATTGTGTGAGATTTGTGGCATATCTTTTTGCTCGGGTTTTTCTTCATCATTTGCACCAAGAAAAAGTGGATTTACAATGCATTTATCAGCATCGTCCACTAAAGATGAGGATGAGTTATTTCGGTGTGCTTTGACAGATCCCTCTATTTCATCCTTAGGATTGACCCCTATCTCTGTATTCCTATCTTGATTAAGACACATTCTAAAATGTTCTTGAGGATTGGTAGACTTAACCATATAACTTAAGCCTTTCCCTTCCGAAATAAGTTTATGTTTTGCGCACCAATCACTAGATGTCTTCAATATTTCTTCCATAAAATTTCTCAATATAGAAGAAGACCCATCTCTAAAGCTTCCTTCTTGGACCATATCTTCTTTGTTGAGAGTAGTAGAACGATTTTCTAGCATAGCTAAACCAATGTTAGGAAGCAAGCTTCTTGTAACAGTAGGAGGAGGAGGTGGTGAAGACGAAGAATTAGGAGAATTAGCTCTCATGGATACATCAGAAAATATTTCATTATTTCGAGGCGGGGGGTTCAATGTATACCTGTGTAGAATTCTCTCTATGCTTTTGTTTGTTTCATACAGAAATTCGCCTAATTCGTGTAATGCTGTGTTATTGTCAATAGTAAAGCTCTGAGGAGGAAATGAGCTCACCATACCTAAGAAACAGCGATGAATTTCTTGTGGAGAGCTCCCAACCCGATCAGATCTGGGCTAACAAATTAGGGTTTCGGGAATGGAATTAGGAATTGGGAAAGAGGTGAGGGGTCTGATTAAGGGGAAATGAGGCAGTTTGGAGGGGGGGTTAAGGTGTGTGATTAAGGGGAGAGGTTAGGGTTAGCGTGAGGGTTTTTGGAAGAGATTAGGGTACGATTAAAGGAGAGATTAGGGAGCAAAGAGTGCGTCATTTTACACAGCCAATACACAGGTTAGCGCAGAACAAGGAGTTGATAAGGGCGGACAAATGTGAAACGAACCCGGACACACACAAAAAAGCGTGCATTTCCCCCCCCCCCCCACAACACACACACACACCAATAAGAACAAGAAAAAGAACAAAAATTCCTTCGGGTTGGGTGTTCGCACAACAGATT
>NW_028230983.1:0-21033 GCF_043228905.1 Azolla caroliniana | reverse complement strand
AGATTGGAGTTGCATTCCTAACCTTCATCATGATCAAATGAAATCATGATCATAAAATGTTTTGCTCATGTGAAAATTACATTTGCAATTGTGTAGGTACCTTGGAGAGGATACAGGTGATGTAGCTGTTCTTGAATACAATAAAGAGGAGTCCAAACTTCGTCAAATGCCTTACAGTATTTCATCTCAAGCTGCTAGTGGTAACAAACATTTATTTTTCTATGGTGATCAAACCAGTCTAGTCTCTCTATATAGCATAGGAGAGTTCTTCAGATGTTTAGAATAGAAACTATGGATTCTTTGTGTGTAAAGTTTAATTCCAGTGCCGTCGTTTTTCTTTGTGTTTAGTTATGATAGTTGATTGATGTCATTTCCGTGGCAATGTGTTAGCAAGACGATTTCAATGTATTGGTGCTTGCGGGAAAAGAAGGAATTAGTATAATGGAGAATCATGCTCATAATGATTTTCTAGTGTATGAACAAAGGAGGTGACTAGTATCACACTCTTGGAGAGTGTGAACTTTTAACCTATCCTTAATCCCAGGCATGGAATCGTGGAAGAAAAGATAGTCCTGAAAAGACTGAAGTTTGACATGGAATGCTTTATTCCAAGGTATAGAAGGTTGATGAAACTGAAAGTGTTTATTGTATTTTCATAGATCAAACCTACTGGATGAGGAAAATGCCAATAATGCAACACTTCATCGTTTGAAGTTTTATAAAGCTGATGCTATAGCATGGTCTTTTTATATTTACAACAGTAATGGAACTTGGTATATATGTAGAGATATCTTATTCGTCAAACTGTACTTTTTAAAGGGAATCATAGGAAAACAGGGAAAAAAAAAATTGTGGAAGTAAAGTAAATCCAATAAATAGTAGAGCAGGACAATTTGTACAAAAAGTTTATACGAAAACAAGAGGATTACATTAAACAAATGGAGAAAATTTATAAGTGACAACATTTGAGAGGAACTCTGTACAAGTCAATCAATTTTGTGATGTAGGATGGGTAATAACTCAGCCTTGATGCATAAGTTTGTTTAATTATCATCCAAGAATAGGGTTATTCCATTGTTCATATTTTTATGGGATGCGTATTGAGAATTTGCAGGATTGACGGCACAATCTTCCCCACCTTCAGTGATTGGCATTCTACCTTTCCCAGAGATTAATCACAGCCGGTACATGTTAACAATAGGGTTGAACTTTTTTTATTTGAAAGGTGGCTAATAATACATGTTCCATTTCCATATAGGCAAGGTGTATAATTTTGTAAGGTTATTGAGAAAAATTCTATGGATTATGTAAGACGTACATTCTTACAACTGCAGGGTATTGCTAGCATATAGCAATGGTTTGCTTACCATATGGGGACTATATGATGCGGCAATAGTTAGGATTTGGGGTACAGCAGCACCAAAAAATGAGCTTGAAGTGGCTTCCGATATTGCAAGTGATGAGGAAGGAGAGGATAAGGATATTTGTTGCCTTTCTTGGGCTGATGCTTATGGTGATTTATTGGCAGTGGGCTATACAGATGGTGACATATGGATTTGGAATTTGAAGAAGATGTCTAAAAAATCTGGTTTATCATCAGAGAAAAGTTCTCCCTCAATGAAACTACAACTATCTCAAGATAAATCCAGGGCACCAGTTCTTGCATTGTGCTGGTGTGCTAATGAAAAGGAGAGCACACAAGATGCTGATGGCTACCTTTTCATCTATGGTGGTGGGGAATTTGGATGCTCAGAAACATTAACGGTTAGATTTCTTGCTAATTTGGTCATCTTATTTATATATAGTTAGCTTTTATGGTTGATCACAGTGCCTAGTCAATCACCGTTTTGTTATATTATTGCTCTATTGGAAGTTTGGATTGTTGATGTTTATGGTAAGAATAAGATTAAAGGAATAGCTCCTTAGCTGCCGTTGCCACCAAACTCTTCTTTCTCTTCTTCTCTTCCATAATTTACGGAAGTGGCTCGTAAAGAGTTCCTTGTGGCAATGTCTCTTCTGGTGACCATAATCACCACCTGAAGAGCATTTTTTGTAGCATACATGGGCTCGTCATCCATTGGGAGGTTTGAGTGCTTGTGGTGGTCAAATCTTAATCACAAATTGAGAGATTAGTAGATCTGTTAGCTAGACCAATTGAAGAGGTAAGCTAATACAAACTCTATATCAATTCATGAAGTATATGTCATGAAAGAATTAATGACATATACTTAATGAATTGCTATCTCTATATACTGGAAAATAACATACTTCTAAGGAAATCCTATATTTGTGCAATAGTGTGACTGACATTAAACATAATGAGCATCATGGTGGTGGATGGCTTTCTATGGTTAAATATTTATGATAGTGCGTTGTTTCATTTATCTTTTGCTATAATAAATATGATATCTCTTATAAGTTATGCTGACAGATTTACCCATTGAAGACAGCAAGAGAACAATTAGACTACCAAGAAGTTCATTATCTGGAACTCCCTTTAGAGGGACTTTTTGATGACATGATAGTATTGCCTAGGGCAGGTGGAACTCCAGTTGATCCAGTTCCTGCTTTTCTGGTTTTAACAAATCAAGGTCAACTGCATGCTTATGACACTGTTAATATCAAAGAATACTTCTCACACATTGAACATGGATCTGCCTCTATCGTAGAAGGTGTTCTTGTAAATCCATTTATAATAGAACCAATTATATCAGTTGCAAACATAGCTCGGCTTGCTGGAGATGGAAAAACTTCAGAGATACTGTCTCAGGTCTGCCCAATAAAAAGAAATCATTGTTTCTCTGAATTTTGTATATATCATGTTATTCAGATTGAAATTTTATATTATGCAGCTTCCCCGCTGCAAAGGTAATCTACCATCTGTTTTATCAGGTGGTACAAAATGGCCCATAAGTGGGGGATCATTCAACAAATCTTTGTGTGGGGAGCCGAAGGTCAGGACAGTCATTATAACTGGGCATGTGGATGGCTCTCTAAATGTTTGGGATGCAACCAATTCTGCCATTTCTCGGATCTGCAGTTTGTCTCCAAGCGTAAATGTATTCTTTCTATAATACTGCAGTGTTTTTTACTTTACAAATGAAGTTTTTTAATTGTTTACATAAAAATGTAGCTTAATTACTGAGCGGCAGTCTGGAGATTAGCATTTACTACTAATTAGCTCAGGAAAAAAAGAATTTAGCTCTTTCCCAAGTTCCCTTACTTGCGTTTTGGTTGCATTAATAGAAAGATAATTAGCTGCAAACATTCAACTCTAAGTCTTGCTTTCCGTTCCACAAGATTATGATTAATTCATGTTAAATTCTGTGACCTATTCTCTCAATTCCTCCAGATTCATGATGTTCACAGCAATATCCTTAGTATCTGACTTGATGTTCTAATATTTAAAGCAATATCCTCAGTGTCTGACTTGATTTCCTAATATTTTATGCGCAAATTATCATTTCATTGTACAGATAACACTGTTTTTATTCACAGTTAAAGATGGGCCTTTCAGAAACAGCAACATCATCTATTTCACATTTGGAATTTTGCCCAAATAATGGTATTCTGGTTGCTGCTCAAGCTCGTGGCGTGGTAAGGTTTCATGCATTATGCATGCCATATTGGTGGTATTTTATGGATTTATCAGACAGTTATAATTCTAGCTGATATTTCTCTTATGTAGTAGGTTCTAATACATGAAGTAAGTTCAAAAGCAGGCGATGTCAGATGTGTTCGCTTCACAGATGTAGAAACTCAAGGTAATGGTCTTTTGTCAACTCTATGCCATGCATCATGTGCAAACATTACAAATTACAGCTGGTGAAATAATAAAGAGAATGCATGGATTTTCTTTGGAAGACTGTAATTCATATTTCAACTGTTCGACTTGGGCCATAAAGGCATTGTTCAAAATATATGTTCTTACAAACTTCCACGTTGCTGTTCATAACAAATAAAATAGCACATTTCTCTATTTGTGTCCAGAGACCCACTTAATTTTGTAAGAATTTTGAACATTGGTATACCTTGCCATTTTTTCAGAACAAGTTCTCTCTATGGATGCTGGTTTTCAATGTGTAGTCATTCTTGATCTTAATGGAGGAATGGTTTCTTCCATCACAATTTCTGATCACCTTGGGCATGTTGCTGTGGGATATTCCAATGGTATGGTGAGTAAACTAAGAACTACTTTGATTTGTTCGCTGATTTACCTAGTATCAAAGAGTCTTCCTGTTAATTAATTGGTGATATAACGTGGTAGGTGCTATTATTCGATGTACAGTCACGCACAATAATATCCAAACACAAAGCTATTTCTGATGCAAAGAAACCAGTAACCTCCCTATTTTTTGGTCCACATCTGAGGACATCAGCTTTAGGAGAATGTTCAGACAAGTCCCCGAGGAGTGACTCTTTATCAAAGCCTTCATCACATGGAGTATTGTATGCTGTAGAAGATGATTCATCCCTCAGTGCTTTGGTTTATTACAAAGAAGCAATAACGATTTGTGGTCCCTGGAAAGTTGATAGCACCTCGAAAGTGTTGCATCATTGCTGTTTAGGTCAGCTTATGCAAAAATTTACTTTCATTGTTCTTATTGATGCATTTGTTAATTCTATTGAGTTACATACTTTTCTTTCTCTATAAGGAAACTCTGTTTGAGTAAACGTTTTCATTAGTGATAATAATTCTTTATGTAGCCCAAGGTTTCTGAACAGCCTGCATTTATCTGTTCTAACTGGGCACCCAAATATCCAAACAGATCTCCAGAAAACTGATGCCTCAAGTCTAGATAATACCGAAGATTCGGGGGAAATTACAGAAGAAACTGTTTCATGCTATCTTGTAACGTGCACTGAAAATTCTGTTCTTTTGTATGGCAGCATTATTTCAAAAGAGGTACGTAACCCTTTCATACATTCACGTAAGCAAGATATTCATAGATGATTCATACATTCACTAAAGCAAGAGTCTTCATCTTTGTCAAATACCTTTCACAGGGTGTAACAGTGACGAATTTGGGAGCAGAAAGCTTTTCAACAGAGTGCCGCCATGCTACAGCATTTGTAAGTGAAAATGCAAAAACCCATGGGTTGATTCTGCTTTACATAACGGGGACTTTGGAGATTCGGTGAGATTTGTTGCAATATGCGTTTTATTTATTGATATGCAAGTTTGTTTAAAGTTGCATATTTAATGATTGGATTTTGTTGGTTCAGATCTCTTCCAAATTTTGCTATTGTGAAGCAGCTCTCATTGGCGGGAATTTATAACCTGGACCCCAAACTGAGTGATTTCCCAATGTTTGTACGTGGTAATGAAGGGTTGATTGCTTTTGTAAGTTTAGCTTTAACCTTATACAGCTGTTATTGAAATTAACCTTGAAATTCCCTTAACCTAAAGTTAATTGAAGATTCTGTTGCTAGTTACATAAGACAATTGAACTTTGTCTTTATGAATCTCTTGGATGATAAACTCAATTAAAGAAGGCTTTTAAATTAATATTCAGCAATGAATCAGCATATGAAAACTAAGGACCAAAACTGGGAAATAAATAAGGTTACTAGTGCCTACTGGAGGGGTAGGGGGAAAAATAAGTCTAGGGCTAAAGAAGCAAGGAAACTAGTTAACATGACTGTTGATCTGGCTTTTGAAAATTTTCTTTCTGAAATGCAGTCAAAGTGATTTTTCTTGTAGACTAGATTGTTGTGCTCTGTATATGTCTTGAATTTTTTTCTTTAGATCTGAACTCGGAAATGGCTTGGTGGTATCTATTTGACTCTTTTCATTGGCAATAAACAACTCTTTATTCATTTCATAATGCTTCAGCTGTATAAATTTACATTTCTTTCTTAATATAAATTTACATGAATTTTGTTGATTGCAGGAGTGATTGGCCAAAGCATGGTCACTAAGAGATAAATGTTTCTTGTTATTTTTACTGTTGCAGGTAGATGTAAAGCGAGAACTCGTACTAATTTCAGTTCTTAAAAGTGATGATGATATGGGGTATATTTCCAGTTTAACATTTACACATCAGATTAAACAGTTTGGAAACGTTTTTCGCCTTGTCTGTTTATATAGTGTATGAATTTCAAATTTATTTCACATCTCAGCCCCGAAGGCCATATGGTATTATTCTTTGATAAGGACCTATCGGCTGCTGCTGATGCTGCTCTTAAAGCATCTGCTCATCCATCACAACAGAAGGTAGTTATTCTCCTTTCACATGGGGTTTCTTAGTCAGAAGATAGTTATTTATTATTTAATAAATGAATAATAAATGTCTGAGAACAAAGTACTACCATAAGTTTTGTAAGGAGATATTCTCAGTTATTGTGGTGAAGCAATTTTTGTCTTGTAGAGTCAGCGTCAGGGTTTTATTGGAGGTGTTCTTAAGGATTTGAAAGGCGGTGTCCTTAAGGAATTGAAAGGTGGTGGTGTTCTTAAGGATTTGAAAGGTGGTGTTCTGAAGGAGATCAAGGGAGGTTTGCTGAAGAGTGCGAAATTTGGGAAGGACCAATCCGGTGGTGTAAATGCACCTCTAAGCCTATCTGAAATATTTTCTTCAATATCAACACCTGAACAATGCTCAAGTCCTGATATCTCGAAAATTCATAATGGCAAAAGTATAGACATTATGGATGTGCAACTAAACATTGGTAAGCGTTTGCAACTTTGATAAGCCAGGAGAGTGAAGTTGGAGTAAATTCATAGTCATCTGCTTTGTTTAGATGATATCAATATTGATGACGAAGATTCTAGCTTCAGGGAATCAGCACAAATCAGTGAACCAATAGGTACAAAATTGAAAGTTATGGCGGATATTGCCTTAATGTTCTGAATATTATCTTCATGGCATTTTCTTTGTGGATGATGACAAGATGAAAAGATACTATGATTTTTATACAGGTAAGGAGAGGCATTCTGATGCTTCAGATGATAGAACAAAGCTTTTTGGAGAAGTTTACAATAAACCCGTAAGACGTAGCACAGATGAAATTAAAGCGAAGTATGGACATAAAACAGTAGGGGTAAGGTTTTTTTCTCTATTTTTGGCAACAGAGGGGGAGGATTTAATATATAATGTTTGCTTATCATTGAGATTCCCACCATTAATATAATATAATGTTTTTACAGCAAAATAAGTAAATGTATCTATGTGTTGAGGTAGTTTATTGTTTGTTTTCCCTCTGGCAGGATGTGGGTGGTGCAGCAAGTGCGGCTGGACTAGCAAGAGATAAGCTATTAGAGAGGCAAGAAAAGCTTGAGGTAGGCTATAAGTATACATGTATATAGTTTGGAAGGGATTATAATTTAATTAGACATAGGTAATTCATTATATTTTTTCTTTTATGGTACTTGGCCTTATCCTACTGGTAAGTTTAAAGGTTATCCACCTGAGTGAGTTCATGGGCTCAAAGTGCATTTTCACTCCTAAAGTACATGCCATATTGGCTTATCAAACCAATGATCTCATGGTCTTGACTCTTCAGGAAGTTTACACAAACATCTCACTAAATCTAATGGAACAAATTACTTTACATTGTTAGGCTCTAAACAAACGAACGGAGGACATGCAGCGGGGTGCTGAAGATTTTGCGTCGATGGCATCAGAGCTGGCTAAGGCTATGGAAAGAAGAAAATGGTGGCAACTATGATATGTTATATCTATTATGATGATGACTGAATTTGTACTGTATTCTTTTTTAGCTCTTAACTTCCAACAATCCTTCACACTACTTCAAATCATAAGCATGAACTGTGATTTCATGCAATGCAATCTTTGCAATTTGGCTGATTCAGCACTTAATTGTTCTCCAATTATTCAGGTCTTTTATGTATAGATACGAACCAAAAGAAGCCTTGATCAGATTAAAGCGAACAATGTATAATTATCAATTAGAATTCCTCTACAAATCTCGGTTATATGCCTTCAGTGTTTTTATGGTTGCAGGAGTGGGTCATACTACGCATGATTGGAAGTTTATGTTGGCTTTGTACTCTTTTTCATTCCAATCGAAGGTGTCTAGATGCAGAATGCTTGTGCTCAGTGAATTAGGAATGTGGTTGAAGGATATTATAGTCTCATGGATGATGATGAGTTAGGATTGTTATGTCCAAAATTGTGTCATGTTCGATAAATTCATCATTTGTCAGAATTGTAGCACTGGACTTGTCTTATTCAATCTAGTAGCGAAATTGTGTATTCAACCTGATTGATGTTTTTATATTTTGACAGTCGTGTATGTAGAACTAAAGTACATTTGAGGGTAGTTTTATGCTGCAGAAGCTAGAGATGTTTTTTCAACAAAAGCTAGAGATGTTTGAGAAGTGAACATATTATAAGTCAAAACTATTAGAACATTGTAATATGGAAACTGGAAATTTTATATGCTTCAAGGATTTTGGGGAGCATAGTAAGGAATTTATTGCGTATTAGGCACAAAATAGAGAACTGTCTATTGTAATGCGCTTAATAGTTTTCTTATTAAGTCATTTATACTCCAGTCTTACAGTATTGTACGGGACTAGAATCTGAAACATTTAATGTTATTCATTCATAATTTATGCTATTATGACTCTCAAGCATGTATAAATTTTGATAACGTCTTATTTAGAAATTAATCATATGACATGAACTAGAATCTAAAACATTTATTGTTATTCATCCATCATTTATGCTATTATGATGTAGCTTGCTCTTAAGGATGTATAAAATTTTGTAAGCCCTTCTATGAGCAGCAATTTAGCTTCTTGTGAATTTTAAATTTGAGAACCTTAGTAGAACAATTTATATGAATTTTGTATGACTTTTGACATAAGAGGATTGGTAAAATCAATTAATGTGAATTTCTTATGTATATGATTGCAGAGGTTATAAGGGTAAAAATTAAAATATTTCCTTTCTCCCAAGTGATAATAAAAAAAGCTCAGAAGACCTTTGTGGGCTCAATAAGCTCAATGTAT
This sequence comes from Azolla caroliniana, assembly GCF_043228905.1. Classification (NCBI taxonomy): domain Eukaryota; kingdom Viridiplantae; phylum Streptophyta; class Polypodiopsida; order Salviniales; family Salviniaceae; genus Azolla; species Azolla caroliniana. The sequence continues at coordinate 12,056 of NW_028230983.1, read as the reverse complement.
GTTCTCTCAGTGTCAGGATCTTCATATGCATCATCATTGAGGTTGGTTATGAACTCAAGAACTTTAATAAGCATATAGAGTGGCTTCACTAACACGACACTGCGTCTTTGCAAATCCACTCCAAAGGTATGGTTTGCGTGGAAAAGTTTGCCAAATGTCTTCAAATTTGGAGCTCTAATTTTCAACGAAGACCGACCCACCATATCATACGGCATGGCTTTTGCAGCCAAAAGTAACTTGAGCGGATCTCCTTCCACCACTAAAGATGTGCAATAACTTGGTCCTTTAACATAAGGTCCAGACCCCCTCTCTTCCCTTACTGTCAATGCTTGTTTTATCTCTTAATTTGATCCCGATGATAAGTTATGTACTAATACTGAACCATTGTAGAAGGTGAAAAATGATTGGTGTTTATGTAACAATCTAAATCTTTAAAACTAAGAACTCTGAATCATCTTTGATCTAGATTTCAAATATGAAGATGAACCTAGACCAAAATACTTAATCGTGAAACCTGAACTTAAAACATCTATAAACTCAACCTAAGCCCTAGGATCCCAACTTACACCCTAGAATCCTTGAACCTATCACCAACATCCTTAATTCTTCAACATAAAAGGACTTCAATGTTGAACATTAAATCATTAACCCTAGAAACAACAATTCCATTCCTTAAACTTAAACCATCTACCCTCACCTATAAACACTTAAACCTTCTATCATTTATCTTAATCCAAAAACCTACGCTCTCAATTCTCAACTGTCAACATTGAACCCTCAAATCTTCCATGATGTATATCTTAATCCTAAACCCTACGCCCTCAACTCTTAACTCTCAACACTGAACCCTTAAACCTACAACCTAAATCCTTAGTTCTTAAAAATAAGCCCTTACTCCTTACTCCTCATACCTAAGGCCTAAACCCTTATACCCAGAAATTTAACCCTTAACCTTTACAACTGTGTTCTAAATCCTATGCCCTCAGCCATAAACTCTTAAACCTTAACCTAAACCCTAAACCCTAAACCCTTAAACCTAAACCTTAAACCCTTTCATTAAACTTAAACCCTATGACCTCAACTCTAAATCATTAAACGTACTAAGTTCTTCATCTTTATACCTGTGCTATCCCTCAACTCTAAACACCTCTATCCTAAATACCAGGTTCCCAAACCTAAACCTAAAATTTTCAAAACCTAAACCCTAAAATCTTTAATACTAAAACCTAAACCCTTTGCACAGGAATCTAAACTCTAATCCCTTAAATCTAGAACCTAGAAACTTAATCCTTAAACCTTAACCTTGTATCCTTCTTGGTTACACCTATCCCCTAAACCCAAAAATCATAATCATAAATCCCTAAACTCTAGATCTTAAACCCTCGCACTTAAATCCAAAATCCAAAATCTTAAACCAATCCATATATATGGAGTCCTTTTTCATTTTGTTTAGGGGCGACTGTATAGATCTCAATCTCTAACACATGGCATGACGCATGAAAAGGTCTATATCTCTGTCATCATATATCTCAGACAGATGATAACATAGCAAGCATCATGCATCATCATCTATCATAACCGTATGCCATCATCATCATTCACGATTCATTATTATCTATCAAGACTTACCCTTGACGAGCGCACTGCTTTAGGTAGCGTCCCATCATAGCCTGGAAAACAGATCCTCTGTTGTCGTCGGCGTTGTTGCATTTTGACTTCTTTGTCTCCTCCTTATCTCTTCTTTGAGGCAACTAAAAATATCGTCAGATCCCGAAGGTCTTGATATGCTGCTACGATGAACTGACTCTGAGAAACACAAAACCAAAATAGATCACAATAAAAACCACAATTTGGTTAACAAAGACGCAGAATCAATGCATCAACATTATGTGCATGTATCAATTCAATATACATGAGTAAGGAATTCATTCTATGGTATTGTAATTTGAACAAGATTAATTATTTGATTATATTTGTATAATATACAAGAATCAAAATGATTCATTTCAATGGAATTTGTACCTTCTTGTGCTCTCGGAAGAACACATTCTTGTACCTTCGGTTCTTGATGAAAATCTATGGATCTAATGACATCATACTTTCTTTTTCTTCTATTGTTACTTCGACAAATTAGAGAACTTTTTTACGGTCAATTTCTTTTCATTGAAATTCAAATGCTTTTTGATAACATAATTGATGCGGATTAAGATGGGGATGGATACGGAATACCCATATGGAAAATATGCAGAGAATGGAGAAGATCAGAAGGGATGACTAAGGATAGAAGCAAAGATACACATCAATTAGTGAGCCATTTTGAGAGATTTAAGATGTTTGGGTTTGGAGATCAGGGATCAGGGAGAAGATTAACAATCAAGGCTTAACATGGTCGGATCAGATCAGATCATAGAGCGACAGAAGAGAAGAGATTAGAAAAAGTTTAGGACAGAGGAGAACAGAGATGAAATCAGAACAGAATCAGGAAGTGCAGGGGATGGGCGATTCGGAATCTGAGGCAGATTCGTTTTGAATGAATTGGGTTGCGACCCGATCTTGAAGATTGAGGGGGAAATTGGAGAAAATCAGAGAGAGAGAGAGAGAGAGAGAGAGAGAGGAACAAGAAGGAGGGAGAAGAATAAAAACTGAAGAAAGAAAGAGAAAGAAGAAGAGGAAGAAGAAGAAGAAGAAGAAGAAGAAGAAGAAGAAGAGGAGGAGAAGAAATTAGAGATTGTGAAGAAATCCCAAAAACCTTGGGCCACCGGAGCAGTCGGTCACAGGAAGAAACTACCCGAGGGAGGACGGGAAGGAGCCGGTGAAAGGAGGGGGGATTAACCGGGAGGTTTAAGGGGGGGTTTACATACATAGAGAGAGGGGGCGGGGGCAGTTAGCGAGGGATTAGGAAGGGGGCCTCCATGATCTCAGCCGTTGATCTTGCCAAGTCAGCCCCCAATGAGGGCTCGCCACGTGTCATGGTCCCCACACCCAGCTTTGTTTTATTTGTGTGTGTGTGTGTGTTTTGGACTCATGTGATGAGTGATGATCATCATCCCATGGCCCTATCCTCCCTCCCTTCTTTAAACTCACACTCCCTCTCTCACTCACTACATGCCAACCACCCACAACTCAAAGGAGAGAGAGAGAGAGAGAGAGAGAGAGAGAGAGAGAGAGAGAGAGAGAGAGAGAGAGAGTCCTGCTTGCCTTGCCTGCCACTTTTTGCTTGTTTAGTCATGCAACCGTTCGCAACCTCCCTTTTCTATAGTCCATTTTGCTTACCTGACGTTGTTTTCGCTTGTGCCGGAGTTATCGGAGCATCGACCTGGGGGTTCCTTTGTCGGCCTCTTGCAATTTTTTAGATATACACCCTAAACATGAACCACGTTCTGCCCTTACTTCTCGCTTGCTCTAGGGATAGCTCAAATTTTCACTCCTCCGCGAGTGAGCCCCTCGACAAGTCTTAGGTGAATGCGGGCGACGATATCGCTCGATGAGGAACTACTTCAAGTCAAGTTTTAGACCAATATAACTCACATGTCATTGTCACGCCCAAGAAATTCTTGCATGAATGTAGGCCTCGATGTTGCCAAAGTTGAGATTCGAAGTCGTTCGTTGATGCTCTCATTTGTGCATTATGGTTAGGTATTTCGTCACTTGAGTTGATTGACTATATTGACTTCTTCTTGGTGGCCCCAATTGTACATAAATGAATGTGAATTGATATGTCGTAAACTCCCAACCCCAAGAACTAGACAATCTACCCAAACAATCCTCCCAAAGATAGGGGCATTTCTTATTAAGTGATTCCCGTATGAGAACATATTGTAATAACATTTTTGTGATCAAAATTACCTATATTAAATGATTTACCCAAAATAAGGTTCTTTTACTGATGACGTGATTGCCATGTTGGTGGCCATCTATGAATGCCATGGTTTTGAGAGAAGGTGTTGTCCTTATTGATTCACCCAAACTTTTCTAAGAGTTTAATGGTCTTTTCAATCAGATGATCTCATTGATGAAGTGATTAATAATGAGATTATGAACAAGTCGGAATGTATTGTGGTTTGTTCAATGGGGTCCTAATTAATTGATCTATTAAATAAGATATCATTGACAAAATTCCCGATCATTATATCATCTAATGAAAATTTTCTAAATTTGCTTTGTTCAATTGAAGCTACATGAACATGAAGACATCTTGTTGAAAAAAGAGAGTGTTGGGGACGTACAACCTCTCCTTTAGTAATTTAAACCCCCTTGATGGTTCGATGAAATGATCTTCGCTTTTGTTACCAATCGAACGATTGGTTAATTATCTTGAACAACTTCTTATTTGCAACAAATAAACAAATACGCCTAAGCAACATGCATATCCGTTGACAATATAAGATATAAAGTGGTCAGTGTCTTGTAGGACATGATGCCGATGGACATACCGTAAAATATACATTGCTCAACATGTTGTAAAACATGATGCAATGGATATCATAAGATACAAAATGGTCAACATGTTGTAAGATGTGTTTGGGGAACTTTTGGTTGTTGATAATAAGAATGTGTATCATTGACAAAAAAAGGCCATCTAGATGGGTACCCAACGCCATGATCCACCATGAGAACAAAATTGATCTTTGAACCTCCAAGCATTTCAAAATTATACCCTTTTTGTTGGGCTATATGAATCATCTCATACATCACACAATACTCTTATTCCCTTGCTAGTCATGCATAAAAGAACGAGTTAAGAAAATGATTGTGCTTTCTAACTTGTTAAAATATTTATTAATCATATAGTACAATAAAGTTATTCTTGGTTGATTGGTCTTAAGCACCTTTACAACCTTTTATTTGACACAAAGTAAGTGACAACCTTCTTGTTTAATTGTGTGGATAATTGCGTAAAACACACATAAATCAAGCATCCATTTGGAGACAATCTAGTGACCCCAATAAAACGAGTCATGGAAAAATTGAGGCTTAGGTATTCATAAGGCAAAAGTCTTGTAAATGAACACGTGTATATCTCGACTCCTTACCCATGACATAGTCGAGTTGATCGAGTTCGAATCCACAATTTCTAGGTATCAGTTTTACACTTGCTTTTAGAATAATTTAAGCATCACAACCACACATTACAAGTATTTTTCACTCCACTAAAAAGGTGCATCCTAGTTGGACGCACATCTCATCCCCCCCTTCCTTTTTTTTAAATGAAGGGGCACATCATGCGCTCTATGAATTGGCTAAAATAAAATGCCTCTTTTTGTTCTTGGAAGTGTGTCTCAAGTTTTCGTTGTTGGGCACATCACACCTACCATTACACACCATGAGAAGGGTAAGAGGACACTTGGTAGGCTTCTATAATATACTAACATTAAAGAAGAGATCAAGTTGATAGTTTTAATGTATGAGACAAAAGTAGCGAGCATCTATCTATGTGAGGAGATGGGTGGAGGAGAGAAAAGTAAAGAGAAGGTAAATTAACAATAGTAAATGTTGGGCATTGGCAACATCACATCCTAGTCCATTCCTTTTTCTATTCAACATTTCCCCCCTTGTTTTTTAGTTTCCTTCTTTTCTTTTGCTTAATAGGATCTTCTTGGGACCATAAAAGAACTAATAGAAAAGAGATCGATCGAGAATCGCAAATGGAGATATCAATCAAAAGAATGTGTTATTTGTGTGAATACCCCTGGTCTTTCTAGGGTTTAAAAAAGGGCATGCTTCAATATTATTAAAAAGAGTGGAATTGTAATTGATATAATTCCACATACAATTGAAAAATCTAAGATGTTCCCAGAATTCTTATGACTGTAACTACCGTGTTTTGTGTGGTGACAAAATATCATAAATACCATTCCCTTCTAGCTCGAGTAAATATACATCATACTCTTCCTCAATCTCAAAAGAGATTGGGGGATATGTTGCTTAGATATAGACCTTAATGAGCGGGAAAATGAAATGGGAAAATATAAGCGCCATTAAAGTGAGGTTCTTGTTCTTCATTACAGCAATTAAAGAGTAACCCACTCTAACTATCATGCAACCTAATCACAACAAACTAATGAATTATGTTGTAACCTAATTAGCTCAAAATAATTAATTATGATACAAGCTAATATAATGACTTCACAAATGATCATAATGGTTATTGTCACATTGTTAATGTGAATCGTAACTATAGTTATAACTTATAATGACTAGTATTAATATAAAAGGAAAGTTTTGCTAGTTGATCTTCAAGTATCATGAGAGGTTATACTCACTAACATAGAGTTTCATCAAAGAATGTTTGTTTGTTGTTTGCCATTACATAATGCTTATCTAACATATTCCACAAAACAAATAACTATAGGACCAATCTGGTTCTACTTTTGTCTCTATTTGGTCCTAACTCCTAACATAGTTATATAAGTTATAACAAATGGTCACATAGGCCATTGCAAAATGAAGTGAACAAATTGTCAACCTTTCGCTGAATTTTAAAAATAGAAAATAATGTTTGATGAAAATCCATGTTCTTTTCTCGTAAGTATTGTATTTAGAGAGAATGTTGTAGCCTTTTTCTAATGACTGTATGTCACGAACTTGGAACTTATCCCAACATGATTTGTATGTCACATTTGTATTTATGAATTAAACAAAAGAAACAGTTAATAACCTTTGAAGCCCAACCTTATCAAAATTCTATTGAGCATTTATTGTTTAGATGTAGAGATTTCAAAAGAGGACAAGTTTGACATCGTACAAGATTATGCATCCACATTTACACATAATGCAAGAGTCAAGCCATCGAACATGCCGAGTCTATAAAGTATCCGCGTAGAATATCCACTAACGATGTTGCACATTCTCTCTCACTTTCTCTTTGTGTTTACTACCCTCATACGCATATAGCACAACCTATTAATGTATTGATGGCGAAAATGGCTATTGGCTATTACAAATGGATTTTTAACACATGCAACACCCATATGTTTAACTAGGGCCACCAATTGCCATTTGCATCTACTAATTTAAATAATTGCTATTTAAACATAATGTACATCCATTGAGAAGTTTCATTTATCTTGGTATAAGAGTGTAAATTTGAAGGGCCAATATGTGAATTTACCTCCTATTTGGAGAAACATCAAGGATCCCTTACATCAAGGAGACATCATCTTTTAAGTACTCTCTCTTGATCACATTCCTTCTTCTTATTTTTATGATCTACCAACTTCCATTCAATTGATTTATTTGTTTATAATTCCTCCTTTTCCAAATGGATTGCAATTTGCCATGCATATACATAACATATAATCCTAAAAGAACTCGTTGCACATGAGTAGCTCTTCACCCAAGAAAAGAGAAGATTTTATTTGTCCTCTTGTGCTTTTGGGAGCTCAAGACAACTTTATTGCATGTGTTTTTGTTCACATTTCACTTAGTCCATATAACCATTAATCCATATGAATTTGTATGATAAGCTTATACAACTCTGACAAATAGTTTTTCTTGTTTTGTACTCAAGGGATTTTGCATACACTTAATTTATTTGAAAAGTGAGCTATGACCGGGGAATGAGAACACCAAAGACTCATGCTAGAATTGCATCGTCTTAGAAACAACAATTGATAATTTAAACTAGTCTTTGAAAGTTGAAATAAAAGAAAGACATGTTGCAAATGTCCATCCGTCATGCTTTAACCTAAGGTTTTCTGATACAAGAATGCATTGTGAGAAATTTCAAATAATTGGTCACAAAGTGAGTTGAAATGAAATAAAACAGACTTATATGCATTATTTGAAATCCATGCTGTTCAACCTCAAAGAAGTATGGTGTGCTTATAGGTTTGATGTGTTATCTTGCAAAGCATAACTATTTTTCATGCTTTCATAGATGGCACTACAAAACAATAGAAGCTGATTATGATCTTTTGGTCCCCACATGGATAACCTTATCAATTTATATACATCAATTCAATCTCTATCTTGGGGCTATACCATATACAACTTATAAGCCATGTTGCACCAATCAACGTATATACTTTTGGTCTCTCTAAATGCTCTACCCTATTAGTAAGATTTATAAAGAGATTGATCTTGCATAATGTAGGATTTTTACACTCTTGACTCTTACAAATCACCCAGTATCTTGTGAAATGTAGGGTATTGAACTCTCGCTAACTTACTTTATAATATCATGTGAAATGTAGGTTTAAAAGACATGGTTCAAGTCTTCATTAATAAACCTTAGCAGCTGAACTACACTAGTTTGTTTTGTGTGTCCGCAGAATACTTTTGCACTCACATCAACCAACACGTTGGGATACATCCAAATAGCTTCATTCTCACACTATTCAAAGTGAAACATGGGCGATTGGTCTTTTTTAGCCATGTTGCATAATCATATAATTGAAAAGTGGCGCATGCAAATTAAGTAGACAACATTTGAGAGTTTAGGGCATTGAGGACGAGGAACATGAAGTGAAGCATACATAAATTTTATAGAATTGTTGTTACCTTCCTTCGCATGATACCTTCTACTCAGCCAAATGATCCACCTCTTAATTGCATATATATGCTCTCCATTTGAGCACATAAAACATTTTGAAAAACAAATGAGTTGCATGTGTTGTACCCTCTACATTACTAGAGGAGATTCCCTTGAAACACTTTTATGGGTCCCATTGTCATGTTGTTGGCATGCCGAGGACGGTAGTACATCATCATCATCATCATCATCATCATATGCCCCTCTTCCCCCCACCATGTGCATATTTGTATGGTGCATAACCAATTTAAAACAATAACCTCACATGATTTCCCATTATTGACATGTGGAATATAATGTTTTCTAAGTAGAATAATGAAATCTCGGCTTTTCAATGTATCACAAGACCATGTATGCATTATTCAACTCACACATGTAGAAATTTAGTTCTAATTCTCTAGACATCATGTGGATACAATTAAGTCATCAACTTTTTCTTGAATAAAGGTAAATTCGTTATGTAAAGTATTATGCATTTCGACATGTCATGCGGGAATGTGTAAATGCATTTCCCATGGAAAGAAGTATTAAATGTGGAACAATCACATGTCTCTTGCCTTCACAATCTGCAATCGACGGATACAACTATTGTGGTAATACAATCGGATGACATTTATATTTTGTTATGGAATCATATGACTCAAGAGCATGAGATAACAAATGCGTATATTGACATATTAAGAGAGTTTGTTAGTGCCACTATAGTTAAATGTGTGTGTGAAAGATTGCGTGCTTCAAAAATAGAGTGTATAATTAATTCAATAGTATTCCTTGCATTGGTATTCTAAGGTATTAACTGCATGTGAGCATCCTCTACGTTCCCAATATACCTATTTTAATATCATATGCTTTAATGAATTTTATCTTCATGAAGTTGTTTGTCTTCACGCAAACACTATAAAAGCATTTAATATACACTACTATAATTGTGGTCTTCCTTTCTCCTTTTCCCATCCTATACTTACAACTCTCTCCTAATATTTTTGGTTTATTATGCATGATGATTAACATGGTCAACTACTAAATCTTTGGTTACAAGTTTAAGAGTGCCTTAATTTTGGTAATCCTTGACACACAAGTTTGTTTGGCATATCTCATTGTTCGAAAATGTGTGTGTGTGTGTGTGTGTGTGCATCCACATACATATATGTACATGTTCAAATAATTTATTCCCTGGAAGAATAAAAGTCTTGCATTGCTTGCTATTTTGAGGGCTACTATAATACAATGTCAATGTAGCATGGACGAAAGGGACTCATACAAAATGGCTAAATTTCCACGGTACTTAAAATAAAATATATGGTCTTTATGCAACCACTTGCAAGAGTTCTTACCTTAGATGTCTAATGGGTAATGCTTTATGATAGTAGTACCATGGGTTCATGAAGTGGAATTCATGGCTTATGATCCAAATATGTTCCTTCTTTTGATCAAATCTCAACAAATATTTTCATAGGATACGATATATTCATAGGCACTCATGGACATACCATACTTGTAGACAACACAAGTAGTAAAGTAAATGTAAGATTAATGTCTTCTTTGATCAACTTTTTTTTTCCAAAAAAAACCTCCTTCCATTAGTTATAAAATTTTACAAATGCGACTATTATGTACAAATCCTTGTAGGGATGCGATAGTTCTATCTTATGTGGATGCCCACTCACTCAAGAAAGGGAGAGGACGACCATTGTTGGATGAAGGCTATTCGTTGTCTTTCAACTCCGTCAGAGCCGCCATTGAGGCCATCATATTGGCTCTTTAGAGTCGCTACAATTTCACTACATATCTCTTGCAGTAACCTTGTTAGATGCACGGTTTGGTTGGAGAAGACCCGTCTACACCGTTGTTTCCATAGAATCCAAAGAGTTATTGGGTTGACCAATTCCAACACAACTTGAGATTTGTCATTAAGAGGAGTTGAGTGGACATTGCTGTTGGTGGAGAAAAAAACCTCTTGTGCTTTTATCACCAAAGTCATCCCCTCCTCCTGATGCTCGTATTTGCCAATTGGGGTTTGCCATGATAGCCAACATATATTTCCCCACTTGATTGAGCCTTGCACCTAGCATAAATGCAACCAACGGCCAACCCCCCACCATATTCGATGGGACGCTGGACAGTCCCACAAAGCGTGTCATATTGATATTACTACATTTGGGCACTCTACACAATTAGCAGAGCTAAGGTTCCCACATTGCCATGCTCCCACCGATAGTGACTTATGTATTAATAGCCATTGGAACGTGGTAATTCGTCTCACGTGTTGTTGTTTCCAGATTTTCTGCTAAAACTTGGTGATAATTGTGTGAGGAACTTGAAATGTGTGCCAGACCTTTGCAACAACCGGCTCTCGGGCGGTTTGAGTAGCTAGAATGTGGCGACCCAATCTAGTTGTGAATTGGAAGAAAGGGATGGGTTTGCTTCCTTGCCCTGCGTAAGGATCACGCCATGTCCATTGCAAAGGGTCCCAACTGACCTTATTGTTGAGAAGCAAGCTCAACATAGTATGTGATGCTTATTGGGAAATAAGCTATAGTAGCTATTTAGCTACTTGTGAACATAAAGGAGAAACAACTAATTAGCTACTGACAACTATTTAGCGACTGATAGCTAATTAGCTACAGGCAGCTAATTAGCTGCATATGTAAGTAACTTATTACTTAGGAATAAGATGGATGATGTAAATAAAGGAAATCTTGAGAATGAGGGGCAAGCCCTATATAATAGTGCTGGAAGAGGCCGAGGAAGAGGCCATGAAAGATTTGGCTCTGCAAGAACCAACAATAATGGTTATCAAGGAAGAGGACAACAAACCATTAGAGGAAGAAACAACAACAGAGGCAGGGGGACCAACCAAGGTAGAGGTAAGCAAACATATGTAAATGATGATGGCTGTTGGTATTGTGAAAACCAGGCCACACACAGGCTGAATGTTACAAGAAGCAAAATGATGAGCAAAGAGGAAAGAGACAACAGAATAACTATGCCCAAACTAGTGAAGATTGTGAAAAAGATGGTGCATTTGTGGTACAACATGAGATAGCAGCAGTGGCTGAAAGCTCACAGAAATGTAATGAAGAGTTTACATGGTATGTAGACTCGGGGGCATCTAACCATATGACTGGACATGCAAACTGGTTTGAAAGTGTTGAGAGACAAGCTCAACATCGGCCGGATCGGCTGAAGAAGCCGAGGACCGGATCGGTTGGGACCGATCGGTTAGGCCGAATGCGTAAACCGGTACGCAGACCGGTGCGTAGGTAGGGCCGGATCGGTGCGTAAACCGGGAGGCTGTTAGGAAAGATATTCCGTGAGGAATATATTTGGGAGTTAGTGTAGGAGCTCTTAATGAGCATTGAAGTACTGTCAGTACTTTTGTCAGTCCTTCTAGGACTTGTATAAAAGTGTTCATTGAACACACATATGTATAGAATGGTGAATAGAGATTGTTTGTTGAATATAGTTTTTGTGTTTTCTCTCTCTCACTCTCTCTGTCTCTCCCGCATATACTGTGTAAGCT
>NW_028230982.1:0-21052 GCF_043228905.1 Azolla caroliniana | reverse complement strand
AAGAGAGAGCGAGAGAGAGAGAGAGAGGCATGTGTTATTTATTGTGTAGGGTGGATTTAAGCTAGTCGCGAAATCCCTTATGGCCTTCTTCTTTATGATAACGACACCATTGGGGATCGGCATTGGCATTGCCATAGCATCTGGCTATGACGAGAATAGTCCAACTGCCCTCTTAGTATCAGGAATATTCGATTCAATTTCGGCGGGCATCCTCGTGTACATGTCTTTGGTCGACCTTCTTGCTGCCGATTTCTTTAGCAAAAGGCTTCAAAGCAGCTTTAAGCTACAACTTTACTACTACTGTGCCCTATTTTGTGGTGCAGGTGCGATGTCTCTAATTGGTTACTGGGCTTGATTGTCACTCTTCAATTATCACCATCACCATCATCAATCGACGGATTTGTTAAATGATCGATTGATCAATCAATCAATTGTTGTCGATTTCTTTGGTGTCATTCATTGGTACTCCAATTTTTCAAGTCCATGTTCATGTTGTTATCCATATCAGACCAAGCCATATATCTTGGAAGGTTGTCATGGTTACTAAGAAATCACACAAAAATAATGAACTTATTTCATCTCATCAAATATTTTGACAATGCAAACCCCATAAAATCCACCTAGCAAACAAGCCCCATTGTAAACATAGCCATTTTTTTTGGCCTTCGGGTCAAACATTTTAAAGCATTTTTTGAATTGGAAAAAGAAAAAGAAAGTTATCAAATAAAATGAGTGGATGTAAATTGTGTGACCGTTATGAAAGACCGTCTACAGTGTATGTGTCTCTCTCATGCTATATTTTCTATATCTTGCGACTATTTTAATCCAAAAGAAAGTTGTCGATTGTTGAACTACTTATTCATCACAAACATACACTCACATATGTATATAGGTTTTGAAGATGTTAGTGTGTGTGCATTGTGGATGATATACTAGTTCTCATTTGGACCAAAAAGATTATGTACCATTGAATGTAAAAATGAACATGAATTGTGTCTTGTCAACCTCTTCACGGGATTATGTTTCAAGGCTACAAAAAGATGTCACTCAAACATAAAAAAGGCAACGTAAATTATTTTTGTCTTTATAAACTTCATGATAGGATTAGTTTTCAATATTTCATGAAAGGTGATTTTGTAGTGGTCTAAAATATGAATGGAAGTTTATTATATGATTGTGAATGAACCTTGATCTTTATTGGACCACAAGATTTTAAAAGTAAAGTTAGTTTTTTTGTCTCGTGTCGGTTCTTTTCACTCATTTTCTTTACCATGAAAAGTGAAAATGCTTTTATATCTGCTTTTCTCTTTTATGCATAACATAAATATGAATGCAAATTGTATGTATGTGCATCTCTTCATATCGTCATAAATATGAATGCAAATTGTATGTATGTGCATCTCTTCATATCGTCATAAATATGAATGCAAATTGTATGTATGTGCATCTCTTCATATCATCATAAATATGAATGCATAACATAAATATGAATGCAAATTGTACGTATGTGCATCTCTTCATATCGTCATTCAGGGTTTTTAAGATAAGATCACTCGTTATTAGGTTTTAAATTATTTTCTTTAATTTCTAGTTTTTTATTTGTAGTGAGTTATTTTTATTAGCAAAAAATGAAGGTTCAAATTTCCTAATGGCAATCCACGCATGCATGTGAAGAGTTCATGCTTACATCAACAATGCATGGTTTTAAAAGATACACTTCATTTTGACGTTCTTGTGGTTAGCTTGTACAAAAAGTGAAAGGTTTTATGAAGGCTTTTTCTCTCCTTTTGCCAGCTTATGATAATGAATATGTGTCTTCTCTTTCCACAAAATATTTGAGGGTGTGTCCACATACATATTGTAGTCATACATCAATATATGTTCCCACTGTAAATGTACGTAGGCTCATCTAACATGCTTTGATGTATCAATACGTGTATAATAGCTATGCATCATCTACATTGGCAAGGTTCCCTTTTACTTTGCCATCCCTCTAGTTTTTGAAACTCTGTAGTGTGATTGGCTTAATGTTGGTATTCATACAATAGGCTTTTTCATCTTGAATGTATTTATATAACTTTTGTACACAAGAGAATCCAAGTCAAAGTATTCTTGCAAATGTTATATAACATACTCACATTATTTGTGAAATGCACCCAAATATGAATCTGGTAAAGTATGAAAACTAATCTTTAGGTCATCCCAAAAGGAAAAACCCATGAACTACACTAGATAGATCCTTACCTTTCTTGCTCCATCTACCTTTTGATTTGATTGGTTTGTTTCTTATATGAGAATCTTTACTACACTCCTAAGCAATGATTTTGATTCTTTATCATTATATAGTGCTCTCTCTATCCATTTGATCTTAATAAATACTTACATATTTTCTATTTTTCTTCTTGAATATCCATTTGATTTTCATTTTTTTTTTTGCGGTCCTATATCCCCATGGCTTGATTGATCACATTATATTTGTTTCTCTTCCATTACCTATGTAATGGTTTCCTTCATTGTCTTTTTTGTCTCTTTCTCTCCTCTCGGTTACTTTCTTCATAATGTGAATCACGAAATGGGACCTCTTGATTACTATTCCTTAGGAAAGGCATGCGAAGGTTTGTTACACCTCAATGCCATCCCTTCTCTACCTCTTACTTAGTAATCCTGAAGACACACATGTAAAGGTTTGTTTTGTTTTGTTCTATATTTGTTGGAGCATGTATCCCCTTAACAAAATATATGTATATAACATTGTTAGTGAGATTCTTTTTTCTTTTTTTTTCCAAAAAGATTTCCTTCATTAGTATTAAGAAAAAACGCCTTAAGGCTACAAACTGTACAATTAGAGAGTGTTATATACAAAAAGGATAATCAGGGGAAGGGCCAGGGATGATGATATTTCCAGATAGGTCCTTGAGAGGAGATCGTGAATAGAGGTAATTGTTTTCCATACATGGGCTGCACGCATTTGCTTTCGAGGTTGCTGAAAAGGGGCGATGGATATTAGATGCTTGTTGATGACTGTCTTAGCCTCTAGAGCATCATCTGCCTCATACAATAAGAGATTGGAATGGAGAGCCCCCCATACCGCTGATCCCCATGAGAATAGGCAACCTGACAGGAATACACGCTCCGATGAACAACGCTTGGACACAACCGAGCTTAGAATCAAACATAGAAAAACGGGTAATAAATGCACGACACAGTGAAGAAAAGAGAACACAGGATGTTATCGTGGAAAACCCAAACTAGGGAAAAAACCACGGCAGCCCACAGACTGCAAACTATCACTATATCAGAATGTACAATACTAAAGCACCGAGGCAACGACCTCGAGCTTGCTATCTTCGCCACAGGCGGCGGTTACAACAGAGGCAACAACCTCTTCCTCTCTCTCTCTTTCTCTCTCTCTCTGTACACCGTTACGCGCTCTAATCTTGCGCCAACAAGAATGACAACTGCTATATCTAAAAGTTTGCCCTAAGTCATATTTATACTAATATGACTTTTCGGCTATTTACAAATATAGCCCAGATGGACTCTCATAAACATATTTACGAATATGTCCCTTCATCCGGTGAGCACTCCTCACCGGGTCTGCATCATCCGGCTCTTGCTGGGTACTCCTCATCCGGTTCTCACCGAGTCTTCTGTAGCTGGGTACTCCTCATCCGGTTCTCACCAGGTCTTCCGTAGCCGGGTGCTCCTCATCCGGTTTTCACCAGGTCTTCCGTAGCCGGGTGCTCCTCATCCGGTTTCTCATTAGCACTGTTCTTTTGACTTCCCATCTGGTGGGACCTGTTTCCTAACAAACTCCCCCTTCACTACGGCATGGGATGTCTTAGTAGTCCGATCCGCTTCCGACATGCATCCAGCTTGTCGGGTATTAGTACATTGGTCAGCATATCTGACCCGTTCTCGTCCGTTTGGATCTTCATTAGCGCGAACTCTCAATCTTCTACTCACTCCTGGATCCAATGATACCTACGTTGGATATGCTTCGTCCGGGAATGGTAGGCCGCATTCTTAGCAAGGTGGATGGCACTTTGACTGTTGCAATAGAGCCGGTATTCATCTTGCCAGATACCGAGCTCTCCGATGAAGTCCTTCATCCATAATATTTCCTTGCCGGCTTCCACAGCCGCCATGTACTCCGCTTCCGTGGTTGACAACGCAACCGTCTTCTGCAGCCTCGACTGCCACGAAACAACTCCCCCTGCATATGTCATTATATACCCGGATGTAGACCGGCTGGTATCCACATCAGCCGACATGTCCGAATCGGTAAAACCGTCGAGTTGAGGTTTACCGGAGCCGAATTGGAGACAAAGACTGCCACGAAATAGCTCCCCTTGCATATGTCATTACATACCCGGATGTAGACCGGTTGGTATCCACATCAGCCGACATGTCCGAATTGGTAAAACCGGCGAGTTGAGGTTTACTGGAGCCGAATTGGAGACACATATCCGAAGTGCCCTTCAGGTACCGGAGTATCCATTTGACCGCGTTCCAGTGCTCCTTGTCGAGATTGCTCATAAACCGGCTCACCACTCCAACTGCGTATCCTATATCCGGTCGGGTACACACCATTGTGTACATCAAGCTCCCGACAGCGGAGGCATATGGAACCTTCATCATATCAGCCTTCTCTGCTTTCGTCTTCGGGCTTTGCTTACCGCATAATCTGCAGTTTGCCGGGAGTGTCGATCCGACCGGTTTCGCTTCTAACATGTTGAACCGCTGAAGCACCTTTGTCATGTATTTCTCTTGTGACAGCCACAATTCCTTCGTTGGCCGGTTCCGAATGATATGCATCCCTAGCATCTGTCTTGCCGGACCCAAGTCTTTCATCGCGAATGTTCGGTTGAGAGCCTTCTTCAGCATCCATATTCTGGCGTGGTTCCGTCCGACGATCAACATGTCATCCATGTACAGAAGGAGTATCAGGAAGTCGCCTCCTTCAAACTTCTTCACAAACATGTAGTGATCGGCCTGTGTCTTGTGGTACCCTTGATCGGTCAACTTCCGGTACCATTGTCGGGGAGCCCGCTTCAGTCCGTACAGGCTCTTCTTCAACCGGCAAACCAGGTGCTCCTTCCCTTTCTCCACGAATCCTTCTAGTTGCTGCATGTAGATCTCCTCTTTGAGGTCACCGTGAAGGAATGCCGTCTTCACGTCCAGTTGCTCTACCTCGAGGTCCATGCTTGCCGCTATACTCAGCACCGTCCGGATGGAGGTCATCTTTACTACCGGGGCAAATATCTCGTCGAAGTCCACGCCCATCGTAAATGGCTGGTTCCTCGAGTGCTAATCGGTCTCTTGCCAGTTGGGTCTGATCATCGTAGAATCGATCCTTACCGGTCGACTTGGAGTTGGGTCTTCTCCGACTCCCAGTCGACGAGCGTCTTGTCCTCCATGAAGATAGTATCTCGACCTCGGAATACCTTCTTGTCGGCCAGGTCCCACACTCGGTAGCCGAACTCATCGTCGCCGTAACCGAGGAATATGCATGGCCGGATCTTTGGATCCAACTTTCCCCTCCGGTTCTTAGCAACATGCACGTACGCAAGACACCCGAATACTTTCAGATGCCGGCAGGACACTTCCTTACCGGTCCAGACTCTCTGTGGCGTGTCTCCGTCCAAGGGTACTGAGGGTGATCTGTTTATCACATATGTCGTCGTCAACAGTGCCTCAGCCCAAAACTTCTTGGGTAGTTTTGCATGCGCCAACGTACTCCGGACCCATTTAGTTCTAGCGTCTTCGGCATGATAAATTCGAGCCGGATTCCCTTCGAGCGACAGTACTCCTCAAACTGCCCCCGGTATTCACCTCCATTATCTGCTCGAACCGCCTTCAGCTTCTGGCCGGTTTCTCTTTCCACTCTCGCGTAGAGCTCTTTGAAGACAGATAACACCTGATCCTTCGTCGTCAATGGTGTGGCCCACAGCTTCCAGTTGTGGTCATCTATGAAGGTCACGAAGTACTGCGATCCGGCATGTGACTTCATGTCCACTTGACATACATCAGTATGCACCAACTCCAGTGGTGCATTACGTCTCATCGGTGGCCTCGATCAGAAGGAGGTCCGGTTTTGTTTACCGGCCAGACAATCAGTGCACTTCTCCAAGTGCACGTTCTTCATTGGAATGAGGTTGTCGTCTACAAGCCTCTTCATCCCCTTCTCACTCATGTGACACAGCCTTTTGTGCCACAGCTCACCAATGGTGTCGGATGCCACGTTCTGTCATGATATGGCAAGACTCGAACCCATGACCTTATGGTATATGGGTCGAGCTCTTAACCATCACACCATCTATTGTAATTCATAGGATATTATTTTCATTTATGTTTTATTATAAGAAAGTAATGTATATATCCAGATTTCTCTAGAACAGTCTAGAAGATTCAAGATTACTCCTGACAACACTATAAAAGAAGGCACTAGGCATTATGTTGAACCAAATTGGTTCAACGCCAGTCTTAAGCCTCTTAGCCCCTTTGTACTTATCTTTTCACATAATATATTAGCTGTTGTCATCATCTTTCTCTCTCTCATCCTCGCTATCTCTCTCTCTCTCTCCTCTTAGTACTAATAGTACTACTCTTCTTAGCACTAATTCCATCTCTGCTTTAGTACTATTCCTGACAGTTTGAACCAATTTCTCCTTTCCTCCAGCCTACTTGCCGTTCTCCCTCATCCTCCTACCCTTCTCCCTATACTATGGCTACTGTTAGCGCCCAAGAATATCAATCCGTTTTCTCCGAGTTACAGTGCCTAAAAGAAAAGTTTGTTGCCCTGGAACAAGAAAACCAACGGTTGATAGGGGATCTGCAACAAATCGTTCTCGAGAAACAACAAACGCAACAACAACATGGGGAGTTAGCATTACGGGTACAACAACTCGAAGCAGCGTTGCAACAACAAGGATCAAGTCCCCAAGGATTTCATAAAGAGCCCCAGATTGGACTTCCTGTGAAATTTGATGGAACGCGATCGCAATTCCGGGGATTCCTTAATCAGGTACGCTTAGTCATCCAGATGCATCCTTCCCGATATCCCACTGATGCATCTCGAGTCGGCCTAATAGGCACGTTACTTAGTGGCTCAGCCTTGGCATGGTTCGCTCCGCTTCTAGAAAAACAATCACCCTTGCTTAATAACTTTGAAGATTTTATTGGTGAGTTTAAAGCCTGCTTTGGAGATACCGACAGCATCAGGAGGACAATCAATAAGATCCGAAGATTGCGTCAAGGCGATCGTCCAGACTTTGCCTACGCGGCGGATTTCCGTCTACTCGCCTCAAATATTCCCTGGGATGATCAGGCCCTCATGGAGCAGTTTCGCTACGGCTTGCGCAATGATGTCAAAGATCTGCTTTTAACCTTCCCCGAAGAACCAAAGTCTCTTACGGAGGCAATCAGTCGAGCGGTCCGATGCAACAACCGCCTTTTCGAACGACGTTCGGAGCGTGAGTTACAACTACCACGCTCTCGGCCGGAACCCACATACGCCTCAGTCACGGCTAAACCGTTTGCACGCAATGTACCTCAAGCCAATATTCCGACACCGATGGAGATCGACACCATGCGTCGACGCGGCCCGTTATCGGAAGAAGAAAAGCAACGACGACGTGCCAATCGATTATGTCTTTATTGCGGTGGACCAGGGCATATCGCCATCAATTGTCCCCATAGGCCAAGAAGACAGGTAAATCAAATCGTCGCTTGTACTAAACCCGAGTCAATTCTTCCCTTCGGAGTGTCTGATAGTATTAATAGTACTAATAGAGTGTCAGATAGTATTCATAGTACTAATAGCCCAAGTATCTCAAACAAATTTGAAATCCTTAGTCAATTAGATGAAGATTTAAACGATTGAGTCCAGCCAAAATAGGAGCCGTTTGGTTGGACAGCAGCCCTAGATCTTTACAACCCATTAGTGGTTCCATTCCTTCCAAGCAAGTTAGCAATGTGTTCCTAGATCAAGTCATTGTTAGTACTAAAAGTACTCCCCCAATACCCGTCCTAGCACTCTTAGATTCTAGAGCTAATTCCTGTTTCATGGATTGAAATTTTGCCCAAGCTTCTCAGATATCCCTAAGAAAACTTCCTTGTCCCGCATCTGTAGTAGTCATTGATGGTCGTCCCATTGCTTCCGGGAATATTGTAGAAGAATCAGAACCCATTCAAGTTGTCCTAGGTAGTTTTGTGTGTGTAATATCATTTAATATAATTAGTAGTCCAGAGCATCCCATTGTCCTAGGATTACCTTGGTTTGAATTACATAATCCAACCATAGATTGGAGAACAAGAGAAGTCCGATATCGACCACCCCAAGAATCTACTCATCGAGTTTCGACCATTTCACTCCATCAATTACGCGAAGAAGGACACAAGGAGGCAATGCTCCTATTTGCAATATTAGTACATCCTTCCATCACTATTAAGGACTCCTCAGTACAACTTCTGGCAAAATATCATCCTTATGCCGATGTATTTGACAAGGTAAAAGCCGGTACCCTTCCTCATCACCGTCCCTATGACTGTCCCATCGATTTACAACCAGGAACCGAGCCACCATGGGGACCAATTTACAACTTGTCACCCACCGAGTTAGAAGTCCTTCGAGCCTACATAGAGGAGAACTTGGCAAGCGGGTTCATCCGTCATTCGAAATCTCCGGCCGGTGCACCCATCTTCTTTGTCAAGAAGAAAGATGACTCACTTCGTCTCGTCGTTGATTACCGCGGATTGAATAAGGTCACCATCCGGAATAGGTATGCACTTCCTCTTATATCAAGTCTTTTAGAGTGAGTTAATGGTGCCAAGTTTTTTACCAAAATCGATCTACGAGGAGCGTATAACCTCGTGCGGATCCGACCGGGAGATGAATGGAAGACCGCCTTTCGCATGCGGTATGGGCATTTCGAGTATACTGTTATGCCGTTCAGCCTAACCAATGCACCCGCAGTCTTCCAACACATGGCAAATGATATATTCAGAGACCTCTTGGATATCTGTTGATCATCTATCTTGATGATCTATTGATTTATTCGAAGACCCAGCAAGAGCACGATTCTCATGTACTATTAGTACTAAAGCGACTCCGCGAGAATGATCTTTATCCCAAGCTAGAAAAATGTAGCTTTGACTGCAAGCAAGTGGAATTTCTAGGCTACGTCATCTCCTCAAAGGGCATCGCCATGGATCCAGCTAAAGTCCAAACTGTACTAGAGTGGCAAATTCCACGGTCAGTACGAGATGTACAATGTTTTCTAGGTTTTGCTAACTTCTACCGTAAGTTTATATAGGATTACTCGAAGATTATCTTACCCCTCACACAACTTCCACGGTCGGTATGAGATGTACAATGTTTTCTAGGTTTTGCTAACTTCTACTGTAAGTTTATATAGGATTACTCGAAGATTATCTTACCCCTCACACAACTTACGAAGAAGGGCCAAGCATTTCTTTGGTCCATTGAAGCAAATATGGCTTTTCGGCATCTTAAGAAATCCTTTACATCAGCACCGATTCTAGCTCATGTGGATACTAGCAAACCATTCATCATGGAGGCCGATGCTTCAGATTTCGCCCTCGGTAGATAAAGAGAGAGTTGCATCCGGTGGCTTTCCATTCGCGCAAATTCGATGTTGCGGAAATCAACTACGAAATACATGACAAGGAGTTATTAGCCATCGTGGATTCATTTGTGCAATGACGGCATTTCTTAGAGGGCTCTCCACATCAGGTCGTTGTCTTTAGTGATCATAAAAATCTTGCTTATTTCTAGAACGCTCGCGTACTAAATCGACGGCAAGCTCGGTGGGCGCAATTCCTCACGCGTTTCGACTTCAAAATCACATATCGACCGGGGAAGCAGCAAGGGAAAGCAGATGCACTATCACGACGTTCATATCTTGCACCTCGTCCTGGTGATCCAACATTTGATAATCAAAAGCAAGTAATCTTGGGACCAACACGATTGCACACGACCCGGATTTTTCACACCCCGATGGATTCACGGATTACCGATGACATACGTGCAAACTTGAAGACGGATAGTTTTGCTCAAGACATCCTGGCGCACATTGATACTTCTCGGGCATCCTATTCTCAGTCTCAACAACCAGGTATTGACTACTGACAATTCGAATATCATGATGGTTTGTTATTCTTCAAAAAGCGCGTATATGTCCCCGATTGCTCCTGTTGCCTTCAAATCGTCCAGCATTGTCACGACACCCATACGGCGGGACATTTCGGTAGTACTAAGACGTTGGAGCTAGTGCAGCGATATTTTTGGTGGCCCCACATGCGCCGTTTTGTCAACGACTACGTGTGGACCTGTGATGCTTGCTGCCGAGCAAAGATGCCACGACACCATCCATATGGCTTGTTGGAACCCTTACCGATTCCAAGTAAGCCGTGACAGTCTATTTGTCTTGATTTTATCACAGATCTGCCGGTCTCGCAGGGGTTCGATGCTATCTTAACCGTTGTCGATCGATATACGAAGATGGCACATTTTGTTCCGTGTACTAAGGCCATCACTAGCGAGGAAACCGCCGCCCTAGTCATGTGTGAGGTATTTCGGCATCATGGCCTCCTAGACAGTATCATCAGTGACCAAGGACCGCAATTTGTCTCCAAATTTTGGCAGCATCTCTTCAAGATGCTCAAGGTCTCTTGCAACCTCTCCTCCGGCTACCATCCTCAGACCGATGGGCAAGCAGAACGAACAAACCAAACGCTGGAGCAATATCTGCGGTGTTTCCTGAGTTATCAACATGACGATTGGGCCGAGATTCTCCACTTTGCGGAGTTTGCGTATAATAATGCTGTTCACTCCTCGACTCGAGTCTCCCCATTCTATGCTTATACCGGTTCTCATCCTCGTTGGTCAGTGATCGACACCCCGGAGCTACCTACCAATCCTCGTGCCGGGGATCATTTGGAGAGACTACGCAAGATCCAGACAGATCTCTCGACTCATCTTCGTCATGCTCAACAGACATAGAAGACTTACGCGGATCGTCATCGGCTTCCCTCCTCTTTTGCCATCGGAGATCGAGTATGACTCTTACGTCGTCACATCAAGACTACTCGACCGTGCGACAAGTTCGATTATCGACGACTCGGTCCTTTCCGTATTACGGGTAAGGTTAATGATGTCACATTCCACCTTGATCTCCCTCCGCAGCTTCAAATACATCCGGTTTTCCATTGTTCTCTTCTTGAACCTTATAAAGCAAACACCATTCCCGATCGTGTTACACCACCGCCGCCCCCTTTGGAGTTGGACGCCGGCCTGGAGTGTGAAGTTGCTGCCATCCTCGATTCCAAACTTATTCGCAATAAACTTTATTATTTGGTCGATTGGGTTGGTTATAGTCCGAGCGAACGCACTTGGGAACCCGTCGAGCATGTTGCCAATGCTCAGGATCTGCTTTCTGATTTCCACCAAAAGTATCCGGACAAACCCGGTCCGCAATCAACGCCGACTCGTTCCACTTGTCGTCTTTAAGGGGGAGATAGTGTCATGATATGGCAAGACTCGAACCCTTGACCTTATGATATATGGGTCGAGCTCTTAACCATCACACCATCTATTGTAATTCATAAGATATTATTTTCATTTATGTTTTATTATAAGAAAGTAATGTATATTCCAGATTTCTCTGGAACATTCTAGAAGTTTCAGGATTACTCCTGACAACACTATAAAAGAAGGCACTAGGCATTATGTTGAACCAAATTGGTTCAATGCCAGTCTTAAGCCTCTCAGCCGCTTTGTACTTATCTTTTCACATAATATATTAGCTGCTGTCATCATCTTTCTCTCTCTCATCCTCGCTATCTCTCTCTCTCTCTCCTCTTAGTACTAATAGTACTACTCTTCTTAGTACTAATTCCATCTCTGCTTTCGTACTATTCCTGACACGTTCACTTCCTCTGGACATAACCGGGCATTCATTAGGTACAACGTGTTTACCTTCCAGGCCCGAGCCACAATCAGGCTCCCTTTGCTAAACTTCAGAACACCGTTCTGGATGCTACTCGTGTAGCCTTCATCATCTACCTGGCCGGCTGATATCAGGTTCAGACGAACCTCCGGAACGTGTCAGACATCCTTCAGCAGCAACTTGCATCCGGTTGGTGTTGTCAACCACACGTCTCCTATGCCGACAATTCGGCATGTACCTTCATTCCCCATCCGGACACAACCATGATCACCGGTTGAGTAGGATGAGAAGCATTTCTGGTTAGGGGTAAGGTGGAACGACGCTTCGGAGTCGACCACCCAGGTCATCTCGTCGCCGGCAAGGTTTATCTCACTCTCCTCGGTGATGAGCATCAACTCTTCTTCGCTTGCTGTGATTGCCGTATCGAGTTCGTGTTTAAAGTGTAGGTTTTAAACAGGAACTCGATACGCCATATCGAGTTCCTGTTTAAAAAGAAAAATTAAATTATGAACTCGATACGCCGTATCGAGTTCATGTATAAATATTTGTATTGTATACATGAACTCGATACGGGGTATCGAGTTCTTGAGAAACGAAACATATTTACAAAAATGTCCATAGTGTCAGAGGCCTACCTGGAGTCCTCGCGCTCGATTCTCTTTGAAGACATGTTTGATCGTGTGGAAGTGGAGGCGGAGATCGCGCTTTCGTGCTTTGTGCTCTGTGCGCTTTGTGTGCTCTGTGTGCTCTCTACGTTCTGTGTGCTCTGTACGCTCTGTACGCTCTGGTGAGTGAAATATGACGAGGTCTTCCTATTTATAGGGATTCAACACATTGGTTAAAGTAACCATAGTCACCTTAACCAAGGTTGGTAACTTTGAGCATAGTTAGTTGGTAACTATAGTCACATTAACTAGAGTAACTTATGATTGTATTAATGATTACAAAGTCAAACTACCATATTGATCAATCTTTTATAGTCATAACAACCTACAATGACTTCAAAGGTTATGAATGAGACAATGATAGAGGTTCATGAATGTACCAATGATTGATTACTAAAACCAACAATTTTTATGACTCTCAAATGTTGTGTATTAAAGATGTGGGCATAAATTAACCAATGATTGATAAGTCTAATATTTAAAATGGTGAGCATTAAAGAACCAATGAGTGAGACGTTCTATATCAAAATGGGTGCCATTAATTAGCCAATGATTTTAACATTAATCCAACATATTCATGGCTTGTTAATGATTAGTTTTATATTTTACTTGATTTAACTTTATATAGATGTAGTTTATATAATAATTGATATTTTAAGTACAATTACTTTATTAAAAATAATTTTTTGATGTATTGTATTAATAGAATATTACATAATATAGACATTCTATTGATTTGGCTTTTGTTTAGAGAGAAGTTTATGTTTAGAGAGGAGTATATGTTTAGAGAGGAGGTTATTAGTTTTTTTCTTTCCCCTAAGCCCATAACTTAGAGAGCCCTATCTAGACCTTAAGCCATGAGTGAAGATTCACCGTTCTCGATTGAAGAATATTGTTTGTCATCAGACCCATCGTTTTCTACTGAAGAGTATTGTTTGTCATCAGAGTCACCATATTCGATTGAAGAATATTGTCTGTCGACCGACTCACCATATTCTATCGAAGAATATTGTCTGAGCTCATCTACAGGGAATGTAAATAATGACACATGTGAAGAGTTCTCTATTGAAGAATACGATATTAATAAAGATACCGAGAATGAAGGAAGTGCCCAGGAAACATTGAATAACATTGGCGATGGTCACAGCAAAGAATTAGACTGTAACAAGGTTACACCAACCTCTATGCAGGAAGAGAAATCTGGGAGCCCTATGCATATTAGAAGAATCCCACGAAGAATTCGTCTAGCTAGATTTAGCTTGGTGACATCAGATAAACAGATTGGATTTGATGTCAACAAAATATGTTGTGCCCGTGGTTGTATGTCTATGATTGGAAAATCAAAGTTGCGAGAATTAAGGCGATACTATTTTTCGATGACCGGTGATGAGCAAGACACTTACCTCGGGTCACATATGCAACTAGTATCTGACAAATGTACGGGGATCAAAGTATCATTCGAGTATTATATCTTCCATGCGCAATAGATATGTAGAGTTGCATTCAAAATTGCGTTATGTGTTAGTAACATGCGGCTACATAGAGTACAACAACGTCTACTTAGCGGGGATCAGATGCTCAATTGTAAAGAGGTTCCAAGTATGAAAGGTGCAATTGGAAGACTAGCTATTGGCTGGATGAAAACTTACTTTCAGTTAAATTGTGAAGTAATGCCCACTACAGGTAGGATGCATCTTTCTGATAATTATACACGTCGGGAAGTTTATGATGTCTATCGATCTGATATGCTGGGCTCACGTAATAAGTCGATCACATATAGCCAATTCACAAGATTATGGAGAGCTCGGTTTTCAAATGTTATTATTCCTCGTAAAGTACGTATGGGGTATTGCTCCATTTGTGCAAATCTTAAAAGTTTGGCTAAAGGTGCAAAGACATCAATGGAAAAGGATACGAGTAAGAAGTTACTACAAGAGCATCGTGAGGCACAATCCTTAGAACGAAGGAAGGCGATGCATCATAGAGAGAAGTGTTTGAAGAGGCCCGAACAATACATGTGCTTAATGATAGATGGCATGGACCAGAAGAAGACATGCTTGCCGCATATGCGGAGGCTCCCCAAAGATGTCAATGATGAGTGCCTTGTTCAAATGCACTTGGTGGGATGCTTGGCTTATAATAGGTTTGTTCGACCTCACGTCTTCATTACTTACCCCAATGTTCACAATGACCCTAACCTAACAGTTACAGTGATTCACCGAGTTTTGATGTCTTGGGGACAACCTTTCCCCCCTGTTCTATACATTCAATTGGACAATACTTGCTAGAGAGAACAAAAATTCAACTGTATTTGGCTATCTAAGTATGTTGGTCAACCTAGAATTGTTTAGGAAAGTGAAAGTCAATTTCCTTTTGGTTGGCCACACACATGACCATATAGATCAGATGTTTAGCACATTCTCCAGACAGTTGTCTCGGCATGATGCTTTCACTTTACCTAAACTATTTGATGTCATTTGTGATGCTTATACACCACGCCCAAAAGTGTTACACTTGAAGGAGGTATATGACTTTAAGAGATATATATTAGATGGGGGTGGTGGGAATGTTAAAGTGCTTGCTCAGTTAAACAATATAAGTTTCAATCACATTTTTTTGATAAAGAAAAATGGAATAAGTGGTTCTACACTTTTGTATGCCAAACAATATTCATCTTCTACAACATGGGAACCTGAAGGTGGTTGCCAGTTATTACTTTGTATGCCGAGTACAATTGTCCATGGAGCTAAGCAAATGCCAATTGAGAAGAAAGGACAGTTGCAGAGCGACTTGGTATCAAAACAAAAACGGTCATGGCTCCAAGCCTTAGAAGAAAAAAGAAAGCATATTGAGGCCGCCAAGAAATATGCCGCACAACAAGACACGTCATGGTGGGATGTATTTTATAGTGATCAGAAAGAAATTATAGACAATTGTGTATCTGTTGATAATTGGAATTTGGTCGTTGCAACATGATCGCGTAAATAGAAGTCCGGAGCAACTAGTAAATGCGATTAATGACAGCTTGGTCCATCCACAACAAAGAGACATTTATGTGGGACCAAGGATGACCAAAGCAACCGAAGCTAGATGGCAAGGAAATTTGCAAGAGCTCACCGCGGGGATGTTGATTGCAACGCCGGCTGATGAGAACTCACATGGCCACCAATTTTGGGTTGGTAAAATTCTAGAAGTGCTAATGCATGAAATAGAAAACACGATCAAGTCTATAAATGTTCATTGGTACAACACTAGAAGTGCAAATGCTTTTACAGGTAAGTATACATTGGAGATGATTGAATGCCAAACAAGAAGGGGAGGTAGGAAGAGGAAGCGAAACATTCGTAACACCTCGACCCTTGATATCTCTGATGTGGATATCATCGTGTACGACTTCACACTTACAAAAGCCGGACGATTAAGGAAGTCAACAATAGATATAATAAAAGAAAAATTACCAGGTCTACAAGGTGGCTCGAGTCAAAGGCAAACGAGATCTGCTACATATAATCTAGAGTCAAACCATTTGGTTTATGACGAAGATAATGCACTGATTGGTACATCCGAGGATGATAAGGAGGAATCGTCATTGTATATTAGTTATAGTAGTGATTCTCCGTAAAGGAGTGATCATGAATGTATATTTGGCTATTAAGTGTAACTACATTCCGCTTGTAACAAATCGAGTAATATAAAATCATGTGTTTTGAATTCTTATGATTTCTAAAAAATTGTTTCTTATAAAATAACATTGGTTGTGAAGTTTGTGATATAAATTGAGAATGTATCTTTTTGAAATTCGTCTTTTTTTAGTTACTTCTAAATCACGAAAATAGTGGATTTTTAACCTTTTTCATAGTATGTTTGAACATGTATGATACTGGTATCAATGTGTTTTGTAAAATCATTGAAAAACCCCTAAAATTTCCCTTATCCTTCCATTTATGCGCGATCCTTCCACTTATGAATGCGAACGTGTTTATCGTGGAAAACCCAAACTAGGGAAAAAACCACGGCAGCCCACAGACTGCAAACTATCACTATATCAGAATGTACAATACTAAACCACCGAGGCAACGACCTCGAGCTTGCTATCTTCGCCACAGACGGCGGTTACAACAGAGGCAACAACCTCTTCCTCTCTCTCTCTCTCTCTGTACACTGTTACGCGCTCTAATCTTGCGCCAACAAGAATGACAATTGCTATATCTAAAAGTTTGCCCTAAGTCATATTTATACTAATATGACTTTTCGGCTATTTACAAATATAGCTCAGATGGACTCTCATAAACATATTTACGAATATGTCCCTTCATCTGATGAGCACTCCTCACCGGGTCTACATCATCCGGCTCTTGCTGGGTACTCCTCATCCGGTTCTCATCGGGTCTTCCGTAGCCGGGTACTCCTCATCCGGTTCTCACCGGGTCTTCCGTAGCCGGGTGCTCCTCATTCGGTTGTCACCAGGTCTTCCGTAGCCGGGTGGTCCTCATTCGGTTTCTCATCAGCACTGTTCTTCTCACTTCCCATCCGGAGGGACCTGTTTCCTAACACAACCTACATTAATTGTTAGGAATAAAGAAAGAACTTTATTCCATACCTGTTGGGCTATTGAATAGGAGGAGAGAGCATGCTTGGTAGTTTCCTGCAAGTCACCACAATAACTACATTTTCTAAGAACGGGTGCCATGTTTCCTTTCAAAGACTGACCTAGAAGTAGTGCTGCATGTAGTAAAAACCATCTGAAGAGAGTGTATTTTGTTGGTCCCCTAAAAGACCAAATCCTTTTCCAATAAGCCTTCAAGTGATTGCTTGATACACTTGTTAGTGAGATTCTTCTAATTTTCCTTTTGAGATAAATGAATGTGGCAGTCGACATAGTCAGCGAACTGTGGCACAGGAGGTTGTGCCACATGAGTGAGAAGGGGATGCAAAGACTTGTTGATGACAACCTCAATTCGGAGGCAAGTCAAGAAGCGCACCGATTTCTTGACTGACAAGCACAACAAAACCTGCTTCCTAACTAGGCCCCCGACAAGGAAGAGAATTTAGCTAGAACTCATGCATACAAACGTATTCTATGTAGATATTAAGTCACATACTAGTTCATAATACTTTGTGACCTTCATTGAAGACTGTAGTCGGAAGTTGTGGGCTATTGAGCAAGCAAGCTCAACTTGGGCTAGATCGGCTGAATAAGCCGAGGGCCGGATCGTTGAGCCGGATCCACGAAAATCGGTAGGTCGTTAGAGGCCTACGATCCTAGCCTAGTAGATAGGCATATTTTTGGGAGTTAGTGTCAACAGCTTAGTTATGAGCATTGAAGTACTTGTCAGTACTTCTGTTAGTCCTTTACGAACTTGTATAAAGGTGCTCTCTTAGCACATTTATATGTATAAAGTGTTGTGTTATTCTTGTAATAGAATTGTGTGCGCGTTTTGCTTTCTCTATCTCTGTCTCTCCCGCATACTCTATGTCTCTCCATTGTTCTCTCTGTTTTACCATTCTCTGTTGCTTTCTAGCTGAGCCGGTTGTGTCTGTTTAGCTTCCACATGCTACCCGTTTCATGGTATCAGGGCACGAGGGTTGAGAATCCTCTGTTGCTGACAAAGCGTTCAGACAAACCAAGACCTAACACCCAGTAAGAATAGAAGAAGAAGAGAGAAATGGATAGAAGCATGGAGAGCTCACTTCCCACTGAAAAGCTTGACTGGAACAACTACACATCTTCGTCCTACAAGATGTCCTAGTACCTATTGGGGCATGGTTATTGGAGTTAGGTGGAAGGAGCACATGAAATAGCGTTGGAACTGGCACACAAGGACTTCTCGGTGTGGGAGCAAGCAACAAGCAGAGTGTTGTATTGTTTTTCTTCCTGTGTGCACGATCAAATGCTAGGCTACATCATAGATGCGAAAATGCCGAAGGAGGCCTCGGAAAATCTGAAAAAGATTTTCACCACAACTACCACGGCCCGAAAGTTGTAGCTTCGGCAAGAGCTCAACAATATTCGGCAAAAGGATATGTCGGTCACTGACTACACCACCAAAATAAAGGAGATCTACAATGCCCTGGGATCCATCAACATAATAGTGGATGAAGACGAGATGGTACAAATTTGCCTTTGTGGTCTAGCGTAGAGGTACGACCCCATCCGGACGACAATATGGACATAGGAGAAGCCACCCTCCTTCGTAGACTTGCAATTGATGCTGATGGTTGAAGAAAACCACGTGAGTGTGTCAAGGACCACTCAATTAGACAAGATGTTGTACATGGAGGCGGATCGGCCCCATGGCCGTGTCGGATGAGGTGGATCGGCACGCAATGGTTGCAGCTGACAAGAGCAAACACAAAGGAATACCCGACATGCTTAAAACAGTTCCTAACCCTCCACGAGCAAGGCCGAGCAAGGGAGTTCTGGCAAGGAAAAATCCAGTTCTGGCAAGACCGAGCAAGGGAGTCGGCAAAGATCGACTACGCTGAAGGGTTGGAATGACCCAAAACCAAAAAAGGATCAGTCTTTGTCATGAAACACAAGGCAAATTCGATGAAGAAAACCACCTCACAATCGGACGAGGTGTGGTACGTTTACTCTAGAGCATCAAATCACATGACGAGCCATGAAGAATGGTTCTCACATGATGAGCCATGAAGAATGGTTCTCACATGATGAGCCATGAAGAGTGGTCGAAATCGGAGACGACACTCCACACCCGATTGAACATGTCGGAGAAGTCCCCCTCAATTGTCGAGACTCGTGGGTAGGAGATAGAGTGAGAGCGAGAGCGATAGCGAGAGAGGGAGGGTGTGTGTGTGAGAGAGAGAGAGAGAGAGAGTGAGAGAGATAAGACTTGAAATAGAAATGAGATTATATTATGATGAAACAAGATTACAATGAGTAGGCTAAGGGCTAAAGACTGGTGTTGAACCGAATGAGTAAATGAATGTATGGACACTTATTTGTAGATTCTTATGGAGTATTCTAGAATGTTCTAGAATATTTTAGATTTTTATGATAAGAAATATAATCATGAAATATTAAAGGATGTTCTAGAATAATCTAGAATGTTCTAGAATATTCTAATGTCTCGTAATAACTAAAAATATAATTATTATAATTACACAACATATATGTTATTACAATGGTTAAGGGTTCGACACATAGACCAAGAAGTCGTGGGTTCAATTCTTGATAAGTCAAAATGTTGTCTTCATGACATTATCCCCCCTTTCGATGATGAGTTCCATGAGTCGGAAGACAAGAGTTCGGACTTCGTTTATGGGGATATTTGTCGTGAAATGCAACAACCATGTCGAAGGCATTAGCAAGATGCTCGGCAGGCTCCCATGTTCGATCATTAGGTGTATAACCTAACCAATTAACCAAATAATATAGTTTGTTGCAGATGATCTTGGAGTCGAGAATGACAACAACCTCATATTCAAAGCCATTGGAAACTTCAATTGGAGGTGGGGGAGGTGTAAGACGACCCGGAATAGAGCTTGTTGTGTAGGACTCCAAAAGTGAAACATGGAAGACCGGGTGAAGACGCACATGAGGAGGGAGATCAAGACGAAATGTCACATCATTGATCTTACCAGAGAACACATATGAGCTAAAACGTTGATAATCCAATTTGTAGCAAGGTCGGGTGGTTTTAATGCTACCTTGTAAGAGCCATGCACAATCTCCTACTTGAAACGTAGTCGATGAATCACACCGATGACGATCAACAATCTTGTTTTGAATGTTTTAGGCATCACATAAATGATGCAAAACTATATCCTGAACTTCTTGGAGTCGAGTCAACCGATCTTCAGCAGCCGGGTTTTTCAGGAGTTCGGGATGTTCAAGCATCGTCCAACGAGAATGGTACACAATGTTAGCAAAAAATGGGGAATATCCAGTAGAGGAATATTCGGAGTTGTTGTAAGAAAATTTTGCCAAATGTAATAAATCCACCCAATCATCTTGTTGATAGTTGACAAAACAACGTAGATATTGTTCGATTGTTTGGTTGGTGCGCTCACTCTACCCATTAGTCTCTGGATGGTAGCCGGAAGAGAGTTTACAAGAAGTATGTAAGAGTTTGAACATGTGCCGCCAAAATTTCGAGATGAATTGGGGACTCCGATCATTGATAATATCATCCGGAAGACCATGATGGCGAAACACCTCCCGCATGAGTAAATCGGCTATCTCTTGACTAGTAATGGTCTTCATGCATGGAAGGAAATGCGCCATCTTCGTAAAACGATCAACTACCGTGAGAGTAGAATTAAATCCCTTGGAAGGTGGAAGATCCGTAATAAAGTCCATGGAAATAGATTTCCCTGGGCTATCTGGAATAGGCATTGGTTGTAGTAGGCCATATGGATGATGTCGAGGCTTTTTTTATCAGCAACATGTAT